>NC_071982.1:73108-238511 GCF_026283585.1 Hylaeus volcanicus
CGATGCGATGCGATGCGATGCGATGCGATACGATGCGATGCGATGCGATGCGATGCGATGCGATGCGATGCGATGCGATGCGATGCGATGCGATACGATGCGATGCGATGCGATGCGATACGATGTCCACGAATATTTTGGTTGAACGAACGGGGCGCAGCCTCCACTCTATACCAAACACCCGATAAGACGTATCGGTAACTGAAATTCCGACTCGTTCGAATATCCTTCCACTTAATGATTCTTGCTTTACATTGCATTTGTATTTACATTTGCTTACACGAGTGCCTTTCTCGCTGCTTAATTTTCTGATATCCGCATCAGCGATGCCGATAGTCTGTTTCTGTTCTAGCTCGGGTACCTCAGGATTGCCAAACCCGTACTGTAGCTACAATCGAACATAGCTACAGCCCCTGAGAGCATCCAAGAGCGATCATCTCGAATTAATCCCATCGCTAGTCTGTCATCCTTGTTACCGTTCTTCCTTTCGCCTTTGTTTCCGTAGTCCTTCGTACAACGTGGAGCATTACAAAGCTTCTTTCCTCTGTTGCGCCGAGCTCCGGGTCTCGCTTTCTCCTCAGGGGCGTAGTACGCGTGCACGCAAACACCCCTTCTCTTTGTTTCCCTCTACCCTGGGGACCTTTCGCTATAGGGTGCACCGAATCGAACCGAATCGAATCGAATCGAATCGAACTTAGCCGAGCCGAGCCGAGCCGAGCCGAGCTGAGCCGAGCTGAGCTGAGCCGAGCCGAGCTAAGCAGATCTCTGCACCCCGAACATCCCCGTCGAATCTATGTATGTTCTGTTCGCGTTCCTCGCGGCGATGGAACCGAATCGGAGTAACATCACGCTTCTCCGCCACCCTCGCCTTTTCTCCGGTGAATGTACGCTGTTCCTCGCGGATCCTGGACCAAAAACCAACCAGTGTAGATCGCACGAGTTCGTTGAACCGATCGCTCGATTGAAATTCTCTGAGCTTGTTTTGATCGTTTCGAATTATATACGCCAGAGAATCAATCGACCACTCCAACAGCCAGAACTAGTATTTTCGCGACTCGTGCTCCATCGATGGATTCTCTACCGTTTTCTTTCAAGCTGTTATTATTCAAGTTATTATTTTTCTCGGGACTCCTCTTCCAGCCGTTTGATCGCGTCGAGTCGCTAGCACTAGAAGCAAGCGAATTCGAAGAAAGGGAAAACGCGGCCAATTCTGCTGCGAGTGCCGATAATAGATGACGATTGGTAGTTGGCACGCTGACGGTGATAGATGAACAAGATGGACGGAAACATCGGACGGGTTGGAATCTCGCGGGAGTCACGGGGTCGTTGTAGCTCCTACGAGTAGACAGGGACGACGAATCGACGCCAGTTACGAGTAAAGAAGGGTGGAAACGGAGAGAAAATAAGATATCGTCTAGTCTTTGCTTCTCGTCGGCGTCGATTCGATATCAACCAAATACGATACATATTCGTTGTTCTCGTAAATCCTTACCGTTTGCTTTTCCTTTGGTTCGTCAAAGATCGCTTACCTTGAAAACTCGGGGATTTCGTAGATCGATGAATCGTGGGATGGACGGAATTTCGAAACGCTGATAACCGCCAAGTCTGCGCGCATAAATGTTTCGATAAAATGATCCATGTCATCGGTTAATTTGCGATGGGTATGATTACGACATCACCTCGCATCTCGCGTTCGTTTTCGTTACACTCGTCACAGTTTCTGATTTTTCCGTTAATTTGTCAGCGATACGTTAACGAGAGGCTGGTCTCGCATAGAGAAACCGGAACGAGGCGTTACGACGCGCGCGACGCGACGTGCTAAACGAACATACATACATACTCGATTAGCGATCATTTATTTAAAACTAAGATAAACATGAAAGGAAACGATAGTTGGTTTTCAAATTTGAAACCAGAAAATCCTGTTATCGCTATCTCGTAATATTGGTCTGTAGACGATTGGTCTACTTTTTCGAGGTTCCAAGTTGTTGCGAAAAAGACTTACTGAACATCGATCGCGGTGAAAAACATCTTGTAACAGCTTAACAATGGAATCGCAACGAGCACGCAAGTTTGTATCGCCAAGAGCGGTATCACCTGAAACAAAAATAGAGGATCCTCGTGCGATATACCGAATTCGTTAAGGGTTTGTTTAGATGAAGCGACTTGGGCGCGACTGTGAGCTACCAGAGGTCCGTATATTCCGTCCACATGGAATCGTGCCAAAGTTACCTCATCTGGACAAGGCATAATGAAACCATGTTTGCGAGACCCGTCACATTCGAGCTACGATAAGTTTTTTTCATTCGTCGAGTGATCGGAAATTAATTATATCGCGCTCAGACCAATTATACGCGATCGAAACTGCGTGCAAACATAGAGGGAAATATTTAGCCCGAGGGTGATCGAATTCGGAGGGCGTTTCGACGCGTTTGAAATATTCAAAAGGCTCTACCGAGGCTCGCTTAACGTAACACAACATAAACATAAATATAAAGCTAAACGTAGAAAAGGAAACGGAGGGTTCGCGTAAGCTTCGAATCGGCCAATAAATTCCCGGGCGAAATCGTTTGAAATTCTGTCCAACGATCGGATCGGTGTTCTTAATTAGCGAATCCCTTTTTATGTTACAGCGCCAGCATGGAGGCGACGAATGGTGCGATCGAGCACGATTTCCACAATGCGTTGGTGCCCATAAACGGTAGCCACTCGGGTAGCTCCGGAAGGAGTACACCAAACGGAGGCGATCCGGCTCCAGGAAAACTGTTCGTCGGCGGCCTGTCTTGGCAGACTAGCAGCGAGAAGCTCAGGGAGTACTTTGGCATGTTTGGTACCGTCACCGATGTTCTCATCATGAAGGATCCGGTCACACAGGTCGGTCTGCTCGATGGAAGCTCTCTCAGCTCGTCCATCTTAAACGGTGGCACGTTTGCGAGCTTGTTTAGGAAACGTTGCCCGGTTTTAACATGTTATATGACTAGCAATTTTATGGTAACGTAACGTAAAGTAAAGAATAATGTTTTCGAGCAATGTTTTCGAAAGGGAAAGCTTGCGAACGAGCCATCGCTGTGATTAAATTCTCGTCCATTTCCTCTTCGATAGGTCAAATCGTTCGCATCGGTGTACCGGCCGAGCCGAAAAAGCTCTCCGAGTCGGGGGAGGGGGTAACGAAAACTAAAAATAAAAGAATACAAGTCAAAACGCAATTCGCCTCGAGGAGATTCGATGCACCAGTTTCTTCCTTCCACTTTTGCACGAAACTTGACACAGTAGACCGTAGAGAAGAAGTTGTACTAATCGATGTAACTAATTGCTGAGACAGTATAAAGGATGTAGAAGTGTATTTTGGTACTTTACTGTATTAAAACATGTATTTAAAACGTAAAAGGTGGAAAAGAGGCAGAGGCTCGTTTCTAAAGATACGTACACATACACACACGTATCGGGATTCGAGGGGAATTTGAGTATGAGGTTTGCCAACTCTCTATACAGATATATATCTACGCGCGCGCGCTCGCGCGTGTGTGTATGTATGTGTGTGTATACATTCGGTAATTTAACAATTGTAATTCTCATTTTGAGTCTTTATCGTATAATTCAAAGTCCTTGTCTCACGTAATCCTAGAATGTTTGTCTTACATTGGCTTGGACAGTCTTGCATGTAAACGGTAGTTTGGTAGTATTTAGTTAATTGTATATAAAAGGAAATATTCATTTATCTCTCTCTATTTATATATATTTATATAAATATATAATATATTCATATATATACTATATATATAAATATATATATAAATATATATATAAATATATATGCTACGGTATCAGTTTTACATAGATTAAAGAGTACGATAGGACGAAATAATAATGCAACGAACGCGACGGTAATTAGTCTGTTTGATGGAACGAGAGTTATCTGAAAAAGCGCGATAGGTAACGAAAGAATCGTAACTCGTAACGCGTTTATAGCGGCGCATGCATCTTGAAATTGGCGCGAAACTATTCGCTGGCAGTTAACTTGTTCGTAGCGTCGCGTGTACCGATGATAACAGTTGTAAGTCGATGTCGAGAGGTTTGGGAGCATGGCAATTCGGGCAACAACAAGTAGCGGAGAGGTTAACTGTCCGGCGATACGCTGCGCCAAAAGATCCATTGCAGCGTAAGCTATCGAGTAGGCAGGTTGTCGAGAAGCCAAGAGACACTCGGACGAGAGAGAGACAGAGCGAAAAAAAGAAAGATGGAAAAATTGAGAGAGTCGGTGGTTGTGCATCGTGGCCGTTCTGGCTTGTTCGGTTACAGCGTAGTCGCGGATTCGGCTTCATCACGTTCGCCGAGCCGGGTAGCGTGGAGAAGGTGCTCAAGTGTCCAATCCACACGTTGGATGGTAAGAAGATCGATCCGAAGCACGCAACGCCGAAGAACCGCGCGAAACAGGCGAATCGCACCAAAAAGATCTTTGTTGGCGGCGTCAGTCAGGATACCAGCAGCGACGAGGTAAAGGCCTACTTCAACCAGTTCGGTAAGGTCGAGGAGACGGTGATGCTGATGGATCAACAGACCAAGCGACATCGTGGTTTCGGATTCGTGACATTCGAGAACGAGGACGTGGTGGATCGCGTGTGCGAGATCCATTTTCATACGATCAAGAACAAGAAGGTCGAGTGTAAGAAGGCTCAGCCGAAGGAGGCGGTTCAGCCGGGTGCGTTGGCTTTGGGGAAAAGGGTTGTGTTGGGCGCGTTAGGCGTCCGACTAGCGCCTCAACCACCGCTTCCGGTCGCCGCAGCTTCCCAGTTAGTCGCCGCTCAAGCACAGGCCCAAGTACAAGCGGCTGCGGCCGCGGCCGCTGCAGCTCAGGTCCAGAACGCCGTCGCCGGATACGGGAAACTGTTTGCCAGTAGCTATCCTGCGCTTTCCGCTTACAGATACGCGCCGTACCCGATTCCAGCCGCGGCGGTGGCCGCTGCTGCGGCTGCGGCAGCTCCGGCTCCTGCACCCGCGCCGCCCTCGGCCGCTGCCGCGGCTGCTGCTGCTGCCGCCGCGACGCCTGCCGCCGCGGCTGCTGCCGCAGCTGCACCTGCCAATCCATATCAGGGCTATTCGCTTACCAACGTCGACATGTCCAGCTTTCAGGGCGTCGACTGGGGTTCCATGTACGGTATGGGCATGTACGTCTAAGTCTAACTCTACGTCTACGTCTACGTCTACGTCTACGTCTACGTCTACGTCTACGTCTACGTCTAAGTCTAAGTCATTCGACTCATCGAAACCAACTCTGATCCGAGTACGTACAGAGCACACGCTTTCACGATTCTTGCGCGCGCTGGCCTATACGCATCTCCGCCTCTGCGTGCCCGCGCGCGTTATTAAATATATACATCTATACACACTGATACGTATTTATATACATAGACATATACATGTCAGTTAACGCGATGGTAAAATCGATGACGAAATCACCGTAAATCCTTCCGAGCTTCCGATTCGTTCGTACCCTATAGTCTGTTAGTTTGTTCGGTGACTCCAAAATGCGTTTTGATAACGCATCTTCGAGACTCGTTTTCTGTAGAAACGAAACACTAGGCGGCAAATCACGGTACGTCTACGCACCCAAGACTCGCGTAGATGAGAAGAAATTGCGAAACGATAGAGAAAACATGGAAGCATGAAAGGACGGAAGCGAGCTCTAAAAGGATCAGAGTTGTGCGTAACGTCGAGCAGGGTAAGAGAACTTGCCCAGCCAGAAACAAAAGTCATTCTTCTTGCGTTTATTACTCATCGTTATCGCTTGTCACTTAATTTATTAGCGAGAGTGCATGTCCGTGTGCGCGCGAGAAAGAAAGAATGAGAGATCGGTACGTATTCGATCGTATCGCGTGTTTCGTTGCGATATCTTTTCATCCTTGGCTCGAGTAGCCCACGATTCATTTTACCCACGCGATTATTCCACGTGTTTTGCGTTTCCATCACACTTGGTTCCTAGTTAGATTAGCACACTCCCTGAAACGCGATACGGTGCGCGTTCTTTTCCGGCTTATCGCCGTGCCCAACCGTACATGATAACTAACTAATTACTTAATTAATTAAGCGATATTGGCGGCCGTAAACCACGACCGCCCTACTCTCAAGGATCTCGACCATAAGCAATAAAACAGGGGAGTTAGAGAGAAAAGAGAGAAAGCTTGAATGGGAGTGAGAGTGAGAGTGAGAGTGAGAGTGAGAGTGAGAGATAGCTCTGGACGTTGTGCCGTGAACCGAGCTTGCGAACTGAATCTACTAGCATTACTTTCGTTCTATCTTGGTTGTCCGCGGTTGCCCTCTTCCTTTAGATTTATGATGGCGTTGCTCGTAACCAAGCGGAACCACGCGCCTAAAAGAATGCGTCTGTTTCAACAGCCGTGCCGTGCCGTGCCGCGCCGCGCCGCGCCGCGCCGCGAGTCGGCGATCCCAACACGTCGCTCCTTTCTTCCTCTCCAGAGAACGAGGCAGATCTCCTTTTCGTCGCGCGATACTCCTCCGCCTCGATGAAAGTGCCAAACGAAAACGCTGGATCGATCCCTCGAGGGATCGTCGCCGAAACTCCTCCGCACCAGCTTCCATCGGCAGCGCGCAATCTTCTCCGTTTGTTCGTGGTTTCGCGTGTGCTTCCGCTCGGCTATTAGCTTCGCGACGACAACAACAGGTCGATCCTAAGGACACACTCCGATACATACACACACAGCTACACTTATACGTAAACACACAGGATCGGTGACGCGACGATACACGCGTACACGGAGAGACACCATTATGGCGAACTCGTACGAAATATGTACAAGAAACGCGTCGTAATAGGAATAGCTATAGGTATACATATATTTTTCTCCGAGTAATGGACGACAATATTTACTCCATCGCGCGAATAGTAGACTCGTTAAAGTTTGAACGAGAACAACGCGCGATTAGAGCATGCAAAACAGAGACAAACGCGTTTTTCATGAATGATACTCACGTTTCTAAGTATAGTTTGATAGTCGCGAACATAGCGACTACGAAAGCGACTGCGGTAACAAGTACCCAAGATCGAGATTAGCTCAGCGTTACGTTAAGCGCGCCTAGTTTGTAAGTTTGAAGCAGGTTTAAGCTAGACTTTTAAGGCGTTCGTGACAAAACAAAGTCGATACTTAATTTATACGAATTCGCGCGCGCGTCACGCTCCTCTCGTTTTCGGCGATAAAACACTACCGAGATGGCTGCCGTTTCCGAGACATCGATCTTTCGCTATTTTCCTCTCGCAATCTTGCCAATTCTCGCCATCTTGCTTTTCAAGTATCGATCCTTGTCGTCTGAACAACCTATCCTTCTGTTTTTCTTTCGGTTTTCTTCTTTTGCTACCTTTCTTTATTTTCTTTTTCTTTTATTTTTTTTTCACGTAACCGCGATTCCAAGTACGATTCACGGGCGTGAAAGAGTACGAGCGTATCAGTCCGATTGGCGTTTCGTTTATTTATTTGTATATCGAGAATTTCGATTAGCCTATTTACAGAAAGTAAGTCGAACGATCGAAAGCTTTTCGATGGAAATGCGAAAGATCGACGAACAAAGGGCAGCGAAGCGTAAGCGTTTTAGAAGAGAAGTCGATTAATTAATAAAATGTACGAGTCGTCGATGGCGAGAAGAAGGTGTCGCGACGATCCGTGCGAGAAATTTCGAGCAATAAGCGATATCCACTGAAACCTTCGAGTTGTACCGTTTACGTTTAATGATTGCGATAAGCGAGAGGAGATACATAAAAAACAAAGGAAAACAAAAAAAAAGAAGACGTACGATAATATGCGAATGCGCGAAAGCCTCGCTGTTCGCTGTTCGCTGTTTGCTGTTCGCTGTTCGCTGTTTGACGAACAGACAGCAAGGAAGAAGTTTCTTCCAAACAACAAGTAATATTCTTTAGTGATATACATCTTAATATACTTACTTAACGTATATCCTAATCTTAACGACGACAAAGCTCGCGAGTGATATTTATGACTTACACGTAAGATGATATTTAGAATGATAAGTGGAAAGAAAGAAAGAAAGAAAGAAAGAAAGAGTAAGCGATGACAAGTACGCCTTAAAAGAACCGCGAGAAGCAAAAACGTAAGCACGCGTGTGCGGTGAATCTAGCATGAGACGATACCGCTTGGTGCAAACCGAATTTTATTTTTCACGGTTTGCGTACTCGATAAACGGTGCGTACTTAAAGCTAACCTTGAGGACACCCGATATCGATGTATCCTGGCCTGTCCGCTCCGCATATCCTACCGATCTTTTACTAGAGTACTTTCTTTCCCCGACTAGTATATCGTCATCCCTTTCGCGGCGTTACACGAACGAGATGTTGAGGATTTTTTTCTTTTTTTCACGGTATGCTAATAATGGTATTTTCGCTCGAACAGACTCGAGTTAATCGTGTCCTCTTCGTCTTGGCGCGTTCTCGTCACCAAAAGATTCGCCGATGCATACTGCGCGAGCCCAAGCAACGAATAACAAATAAACGGAAGGATGCGGCATACGATTCGATGAACAAATGGCAACTTTCGATCGTGTCGATGGATTTTTTTGATTATATCTCTGGAATGACCTTTGATCGTGTATATCCTCTTCGCCAACATTTATCCCGTTTCCGTAACCTCTTGAAATTCCTTTAATATATCTTTGCAAATGATTATGTATTTTAAACGCGACACGCAAACGCATACACAAAACGCTCAGCACCCCTCACACGTACACAAATATGTAGACACAGTACATATATGCAAAGACACATTGCGAATGTCGAGAGTAATTGTTAGCGTAGCTAGTATATTTTGATGAGCGCTAACCACCCATTAGTTGAGAATGATCAGTAGGTGAAGCATGCTGGTTGAAATATCTTTTAGAGCCGGTTATCCTCCATTGTTTCGTCACACCGCATTCGTCGTTTCTTCGTATAACTTGAAAGCACACAGTGTCTCGCTGCTCTGTCTTCTTGCTAACTTTTAACGCGACGCGCCAAGGGTATATTCGATTGAACATTTTTCTTTTTTCCACATCTTTTCCTTTTCTTTTATTTTAATTAGTTTTTCGTTCTTTCGTTCGTTTATTTCCTCGATTACATTTTTTCTTTTTCATGGTTCAAAGTGTTTGTAGCGTGCAGCACTCGTCCGTTTTTACATTTCATGATTTACTTGTTCGGGAAAAAGACAACGGTTAATTATTTACGTCGACTGTCGACGATTCTCCAAGCAATACGCGTCGTGCCGTTTACGACATCCCAGTCGATCGTAACTTTGTGCCTTGTCTTACCGTTACTTAGTATTATTATCATTATCATTATCATTATTATTATTATTATTATTATTATTATTATTATTATTATTATTATTATTAGCGATTATCGTCGATCGATTTACTCGACTTTCTCGTCAACCCCGCGTATACGTTTCGCAATTACCGAAACATCGTTGCTCTTCATCTTTCTGGTCAGCGATTATATGTATACAAATTAGGCTCAGCCTCGAGCGCAGCGAAGGTCGCAATGGGTTTGCACAAATTCGAAATTCTCGTTGCAGAGTTTCGTTCCCTCTCCCTCTCCTTCTCTTATCCCGTATCATATATACATATATATATTTTTTTTTTATTTTTTTTTAGCCTTATATTGTCTTCTGTCTATTTTCCTATCTGTCTGTATGTACGTGAGAGTGTGTTTTCGTGTTGCCATAATCGGTGAGGGATATAGTCGTGCAACGAGCATCGTCCAACGATCGTGTCTCGAGAAAGTTTGCGCGAACCTGTTCGCTACCCGCTCGAGCGAGGCGGATTCGTCAATGCCCAAAGGGAAACGAATCGGATTCTGAGACCGCCGCGCGTCCGCGTCCGCGCCCACTCGCGTCCACTCTATATTTTAGTTGGCCATGTAGAAGAATATTTTGCTCGACGAAACGTACTTAGAAATCGCAATCTATTCATCTCTGACCTTACGATTGTTCGGAGATTGTCTATCGACGGAAGTTTTATCCATTGCCTCGTCTTTTTTCATAAGATTCTTCTGTCGAAGGAGTCTTCGAACAACCGAGAATGCGGTGTTTTACGATTATTAATATAGACAAAGTAGCGATTTCAACTTAACATTAATTTTTCGAGCATTATTTTCTTCCTTGATGCACCACTCTTCGACGCGAAAAATTTCTTGAAAAACGGACGCGTGCACGTACATTTATTTCCATGATCATCGGCCGTAAACTAGAGAGCGAATGAAAGAAACGGGGGAGAGAGAGAGAGAGAGAGAGAGAGAGAGAGAGAGAGAGAGAGAGAGAAAGAGCACAACTTAGCAGGAATACGCGGGGCGGCGAACACGAAAAACGACAAGTATGACATAGTTTAGTTCGATGCTTAGATGAGTTGCCAATAAAGTAGTTGGTTTCAAACTTGTAGCTAACCTGTATATTGTGTACCTATTTTGTATACTCTGACCAGCTCCCGTTCGTCCTACGCTGATCCCCTCCTTTTTTTCGTAACAAACACTTTTCCTTCCGTATACATATATACATATCCTCGCTAACTGTATTTCTTTCGTATTTTGATCTCTGGCAAAAGTAATTTATCTGTGTTTTTCATTTTGGTGCTGTGTAATACTACGCTATTCTCTCGCTCATTCATATACCCGTATATATGCATTGTTTATGTCTCCTCGTATACCCCACTCAACTTGGATCTAAAGTGTCTATATTGTATCTTTTGTACGAATCGTGATACACGCTATTCTAGAGCGTATATCGATTATTTTTCCATTTATTTCTTCTTCTACTCTGTTTCATTTTTTCTTTCTTTTCTTCCTCTCCTTTTTCATGTTATTTTATGTGAAAAAAATTTGTTTGCAAATTTTTCATTTGTCAGCGGTGTCGAAGGTTGGCGCAGCCGTTGGTGCCGGAGGCGCGCCACCGCGGGCGCATCGCTAATTGGCTGATTAATATTAAGCTGTAATTAGCCTCGTTAACCCCGGTGGGCACTCGTTTCGCGACGCTCTCTGATTGGTCGGAACACGGCCCCTGCGTGCCCTTCGGCTCAAAGCCAGCGCGCGCCGCGCATCGAGGACCTTTCTCGAGCGATTCCAATCGTATCTCGCGTCGTTTACGAATCGCCAATAACAAATAACGAGTTTCGTCTAATCTCGGTAAAAGGTGAAAAGTCTGCTCGCAAACTAGATACACGTAGTCTCGTCAAGTTTCGAACGCGCGACTAGGATTTAATCGCGAAACAAACAAGCTGAGAAAGGTGTGACACGAATCGAAATACGAAAAGGTCTTGGACACACCGAACAGAGAAGCGGACAACGGGTTGAAACATTCCATTAAATCATCGAGAAACAAACCTCTTTGTTTCGTGTTCTCAACTACGTACGATACGATACGATACGATACATAGAAAGAAAGCGGTTTCCGATCAACGCGTTAACGGGAAAAACGGCCATTCCTATCGAAAGGAAGGACGGTGTGCACTCCGCCGGCACTCATAGGCAAAACTCTTTTCTAACATTTCTTCCTCTTTCCTGTCGCCCCATGTTGCTTCTTAAGCGGTCCAAGACAACCAGAGGAATTGTTGTAGCGCATGCATTTTAGCTAGAGTACCCCAGGCGCGCTCTAACCAGCAAGTAAGAGTAAATTTAAAAATTAAATTTCGATATGTACACAGTTTTTTCTCCGCCAAGACCCAACAGGCTCCTTCTTTCGCGGTCGCTCAATCTTTTTGCTGCCAAAGCAAACGACGATTCGCAATTTTAACTTTGATTTACCCTGGAATATATAATACGATAATATAATATACCGACGTCTTGTCGAACTTTGGCAGTTGAAAGATGAGAATTTTGAGCAATCGATGGAAGAATCGTTACTTGGTTTTCCCATTCCTCCGATATCCCGAAGAGTACGAAGGCTCGGCTTACCACCTCTACGTCCTTTTAACCTTTTGCGAATGGACCGGTAATTTATTAATTTCGATCGAACAACAAAATTAACCACATGGAACGATGTTATTATCGAATATCGAAAAGTCGATCGGTGGCGTACGAGGCAAACAAACCCGCTGACCTGCCGAACAACTAGAGTCCAAGCGCAAAGGATTGACGAGACAAGTGTGTGCGTTTTGCCGCTTGCCGATTTCAGAGCCGTTCAGTTGCCGATAAAAAAATAGCTGACCGCGACTAGCCTGATCGGATTGCGATCGAATCCAACAGAATCTGAACAGACTTTACTCGATCCAAAAACCCTTTTTGCACGTACGCTCGATCAAAGGAACGAGCAAAGACACCTGGCATCGCAGCACGGAGAAAGATATGTTCCGGTTTCCAGAAATTCGCGGGAATCGATCGCGAGAGACCTCTCCGATCTTTACGTAGATCGAGAGAGATTTAAAAATTGTTCGCTAGAGACGCGAAAACCTTGCCTTCGAAACGATTCGAGATGAATAGTTGACGATCATAGGGATCGGTGTACATATCGTCGAATTGTCATAGTTTGGTACGAGTTGTACAATAGGTTGTAGATGGTTTTATACGTAGGTTGCGCGCTGTGATTCCTCTCGTGTTGTGTCGTTGTTCTCGCGAAAACGAGCAGCAAGAAAAACGTAATACGATATAATAAATGTAAGAGACATTTTTTCGCGTAGCTGGACCGATTCGATCAACGTTTAACTAGTCTCGCGTGAGCAATCAGAATTCTTTCAGCTGCATCGAGCGAAGCGTAAGACATATCGATAACCTCCGACATATCATTTTACGATTTATCAAGATTTCAGTCGACTCGAGTCGACTATAATATTTCGCGATTTCGTACCGACACGACGGAAAACGGAAAACGGAAAACGGAAAACGGAAAACGGAAAAGATACGCGTTCGTTTCGTTCTGCTTTCTCCGTGCAGTTGGGGGCGCCACTCTTTCCTTAGTTTTACGATGTTTGATTCGACAGAACCCGAGTGCCTTATTCGATCTCCCTGTGCCCCCATCGTGTATTCCCAACCCCGAGACCAAACACCCTTCGAAATTCGAACGAAAATAACTCAACAACTAAAGAAACGATACACAGAGATACGGAGAGTGAAAAATGTAAGAGAAAAAGATAAGCAAGACAGCGAAAAGAAAAACAGCAACTATTCCGATGCATATTAATTCCCATTTAATAGGTAGAGTAGAGTTGAGAAGGTTGATCGCTAGAGAAGGCAAGAGAACCGCTACCACGAATTCGGATCCGAGACCTGCCGACCATCGCGACTGAGAAACAGGTAAGACAACTTTCTTCTTTTTTCTCTCTCTTTTCTACCCTTATGTACTCGATGTACAGAGTGGTTTAACAGGCATCTTGGTACAGACAAACAAAATTTAAAGAAAAATTTTCGATTCGATTCGATTCGATTCGATTCGATTTGGCCAACTGTTTCCGACTGTACCACGAGGTTTCATCCACCCTGTGTAAATAGGACACCTATACAAATTATCCTATTATACATATACACGCATCGTTCCGTAGATTTTTACATAATTAGATGCGATAGACGTTGCGAGATTTAGCGTGTTAGTTGCGAGCATTGGGTACCACCGCTTTCGTGGTATAGAGGACCGACGAATCATATGTGTATCACCCTACCGCACGCATCATAATACGTAGTAAATGTTGGTAGTTGTTACTAGCAGAGCTAAGATTTGTCGATGGTGTAGGCGTAGTATCATAATTCCACGCATAATACAGACATTTTTTTGAGCAATGCAGGAAAGCCTCGGGATCGAGAAAACTGCTGCTTCCTAACAATATCTTTTTCCTCTTGGTACGCAAACAGATCGTGTCGTGTTGCGTTGCTTATTTAACGACACACTTTCTATTTTCTATTTTCTATTTTCAAGTTGTAGTCGTATTCTCGCTTTAATTCTTTTTTAATAACACTCTCGACCGATACGATCAAGTCGATCGAGATCTTACAACATCTTTTTGTCTCTCGGCCGCGACACTGGATACGTAATACGATGTTACGCTTCGTTTACGAGTTTTTCACGCGGAAACGTTCAAATTGATAAGCGATAGCGTCTTCTTCTTTTTCTCTCTTCCCGAAGTTTTCTTGTTAACCAAACTTTGAAATCAACGAGAATCGAATTACATCGTATTTCATTTCGTCCTCTCGCCTCGTAACGTGCCTCTTGCATCGGGAATTGATCACCGAATGAATCTCTTTCGGCATATTTCTCGTTTATCTCGAGCTTAGGCGATGATTGAAACGTCCCCGTCGCGACGTTTCCACATGGAAGGCTACGTGCCAACGATATCAAACTTGCAATAGAAAAGAGCTGCATCGTGCATGAGTAATGATGTTTACCTGTATTACTAACACGTTTCCGAACGATTATCTCGTATTGGTAAATAAAGAAACGGCTCGAAAGTTGAAATTCCAAAAAGAATCATGGAAATTGAAAGTGTTGGGAAACATTGCTCGATCAAAAATCTCGAATACAGGCGCGAGTCGTTGTTCGCGCGACCGCGACCGATCTACCTATATCGTATACTCGAGCGTTTTTTATTTCACAGTAGATGCGGTGAATTAGCAAACGTGATACGAGACAGTCGTGCCGTAAAGAGGCAAAGCGAGGCCTTACGTAGTCGCATGTGTGATTTGAACGGTAACAGAAACAGAGTGAAACAAGTATACGTATAACGTTGTAAATGTTGATCTTTGTAATGGTTCTCACCACTACTGCCATCACCGCCACCCGCCACCCGCCACCCGCCACCCGCAACCAAAAACCTTCACTTCCACCGTCATCGCCTTCATCGACGACAGAGATATTTCGTAGGTAACGGTAGTTTGAAATATCCGTGTAAAAACGAGTCGCTTTAAAGATATAGTGCGCTCGAAAATCGGCTTTTACGGGCAAACTCTCCGCACTCGAGAACAACCGAGTCCGATTCAAATTCTACGTTATACAAACTTACCTACACGGAAAATCTAACGAAACGACCCAACGATCGTTCTCGTTTATCGACAAGTTGGTAGGAGAATAGACCTACTCTTCGGAGAGCTTGCCTCTAATAAGGCAACACAAGACGAAATATGGAAAAGACCAGCCGATGATTTTTCATTCGTCTTCGAGGCATTCTTTCGATATGGGACCCGCGCGTTTTTCGTAGCGCTTTTTTAAAGCCGGTAGGCGAGTCCGGCGTCTTGTTCTTCCAGTACATGTATACATATAAATATAAATATAAAAATATATATATATATACATATTAATAATACAAATATACGTATATAACGAGTGTACGATCAATATAGACGGCGATCGAACCGAGCGTATGCTAGAAAGGTGGTTTTCTAAAAGGAAAAAAAACGTTCGACTCATATTTATACGAAAAGTAGTGGTTCGTCGCATGACACTTGGTTCAATTATGTCAAGTCTTAACCGTGTTCCGAGTAATTAATTAGATTTCCCTACATTTTAACTGTGATCGCATTAATCATGGGAAATGACGTTTAATAAAATGAATACTGCGCGAAAGCTTAATTCGAAAGGAATCGCAACGCAACACGGTGCAATATTGTACGGTGTAACGTTTTTGGCAGGTGCAACTGTAAATCAGTTGCCAGCCCAATTGGTTAACATTCGCGAGCTCTTTTTCCGCGATGTTCGTTCGCAACCGTTCGCCGATAGGCCGATGGACGCACGAACGCAGACTAAAGCGTGTTCGGTGATTTAGCTTGATCGTCTCATCTAGAAAGAATAACTACGTAGCTATATCGTAGTTTGTTTGTCCTGTTGATTTACAAAACCGATAAAACCTTACGTCGATATGATCGACGGCCGAATCAAGTTTTGTTCGATAGCATCTTTACTCGGTTCAGTGTTGGTCCAGATCGCTAGATATCCGTTGTTACGTCTTCCGGTGGATAATCAAAAAAATCTGTTTTTCAAGAGCCACCCCTACACTTGATTTACATTTTCTAGTTTCGTCAGGTTTGGAAAAGCTAGTTGATCGCGGTTTGGAAAATCGTATCATATGGACGATCGATGCGATCTGAACACGTTTCAAACGGAATAGAGAAAAGGCTAATTTCTAAATGAGTTTTCTAAAAAAAAAAGAAAAAAAAAGAAAAAGAAGGAAGAAACGAAAATAGAAAAAAAATGGTTAATTCTTAAATTGAAATACTTGTAATTTCTCGAGTAGAAGAACGAACCTCTCGATCCCGCGGTACTGCGATACATCGACGATATATATCTCTGTACATATATATATGTATATATACTGGATTTTTATAAAGTTTACGGAACGATAGAACATCGAACGCGAAATGTAGAGAAATTTTTAACTTAATAAACGTACGTTCTTTTAACGTAACGAGTTGTATCGAGCCGTAAACTTTGACCTACACCTTGGTAACTCGTTTGCGTACCTGTGTCGCGGACAAGGTATCGCATATATTTTTTGAATCTAATCCTGGCTGTTTTCGAAAGAAGATAAGAACGTGCGAAATACATAGATACGGAGAGCAAGCGGAAAGAGAAAGCGTCTCGAGTAGTGAAAACGCGGAAACGTTGCTCGCGACGCGACGCCGCTGCCGACGCTGACGCTGACGCTAAGGCTGACGCTGACGCTAAGGCTGACGCTGAGGCGTCGGCAGCAACCAGCAGCATCGGCTGTATTCGTTGGTTTCGGCTGTCAACACCGTGACTGGCGTCATCGAATCACTTTGTTTTTGTTTTCATTGCGAGTGTCGCGAGTCGTAAGCAACGCGATCGCCTATACGAGAGATGATTGATCGTCGAGCGATAAATTAGACACCGCGCGCGTACTCAGTTAATCAGCTCGAATCCACGCGATTGCCTTTTAAAGTGTACGATCGCGAGTAGTCGACATCTCGGGTAGGTAGTTGCGAGTATCTTTCAACGGAATCAAATCGTTTCCGCGAGTCGCTCTATTTATTCGGCCGCGTACTTGACAGAAACAGCGAGAAATTGAAGCGTATCGATTGAAATCGACGATATCGTTTCCCCGTAAAACTGAACGAATAACGGATCTAAAAGATAACCGGATGAAATGCCCGTTGATTTCGACGATACGAGTGATTGATTGGCTCGAGTAAACTAAATTCGATTAACGATACGAGACAATTCTGCCACGAGAGGACACTTTGCAACCTCGAGAATGTTGAAAAAGTACAAACCGGATAAACGGTGAACTGAATCGACCAGATATAGTGTGAGAAATAGAGAGATAGACGATTACGATATCTCCGCGTAGCGTGACTGACAAACAAATCGAGAACGAGTTCCGTTTTCACAGGACCTCGTCGATCGCATAGATGACGTCGGAGAGCATCGACGAGGACTGGCCAAACACGGGACTCTTTTCTCCTGTTTAACGTGTAGCCAGTAGCGATGTATCTTGCGTGATAATTGCAGCTAATCGATATCCCAGATATCGTTAGCTGTATACGACATGTATTAATATTAATTACTACGTACTGTCCAATATATTCTTTCGTAAAATGTGCCATTTTTCGTCATCGTCATCGTCATTCTTATTCTCATTCTCATTCTCATGCTCATGCTGATGCTCGTGCTCATGCTCATGTTCATGTTCATCCTCATTGTTGTTCTTATACTTGTTACCTTATCGTTTTATTTATTTTATTTATTTTACAGACAGTTAATTTTTAACTTGTTAGGGTACATCCAGACTAGAAACTGACCGCGTCTCGAACAAACAACCTACAGGTACGATCGAGGTGATTCGTCTCGTCGGCGTCGTTTGATTCGTGGTCAGACTCTGATAATCTTTGGATTTACCTCTAGACGGTTAGCAACGTTATTGTACGCGTATACGATATCGAAATTTGTATCTGTACTTTTGCGTACTTTTCCTGTTCTCTGGACAAAGCTTCGACGTAGCGCAATCTATTTCACCCTGTAAACATTCCCGCGATCGGTCCACGATTTACTGACTTTCCAATCGAATCTAATCATCGAATGCGAAATTTCGACTCGTTCATCTCGCATCTCGTACCTCGTTTCTCTCGTTGGTTCATTTACGAGAACAATTTGCACGATTACTTGATGCTGTAACTACATATATTTTTTTCCATAGGATAAACGATGCTTGCAAACGATCGATAACACCGCATTTCTTTATTGGAAAGATCACGAAATCGTAGCCACGTAGGTTAACCCGAATTCTGCAATGCAACTATTTAGTATAGTCAGCTAGATAGACAGTCGAATAGTAAACACGATGTGTAGAAAATTTACTTACGTAATTAATTACTTACTCCGATTTCATGGGTAAAAGGTAAAAGAGTAAAAGTACCAAGTGAGTTTTGATTAATTAGTAAAGAGATGCGAGGCAAAGCTGCGAATTAGAGAGTATATACGTGTGCGTGCGTGCGTGCGTGCGTGCGTGCGTGCGTGCGTGCGTGCGTGCGTGCGTGCGTGAGGGCGTGAGGGCGTGAGTGCGTCCACGCCATTCGTTTGTGCGTGTGTAAGGGTGAGAAATAGATGTGGCGAAAGGATACAAGAGACGGAGAGAAAAGGAGAAACGGAAGAAATAATTACCAACGTACTTACTGCAGGTAAACTGGTTACTGTACCTGTTGTTGTTGAAAACATTAAAAACACTCTTATTCCATGCTAACGCCGCTTAACGGTATCTCTTATTTTCATCCCTTTCCATAGACTGTTTGATAAACGAAGGTTGTCGACGGATCACGATGAACATTTTACTCGACAGGTTAATCGGTTGGCAGTCATCGTGATCGATTTTGGTTGCGAAACGATATTACGAATCAGAAATCGGAACTCGTCGGAGAAATCGAATTTGTTTCGTGGAACCGAGAATATCGTAATATTTGGACATAATACGTAGTACAACTTTCAAGTTTTTACAAATGATCCTAACAAAGAATCGCCGACCCTTTTTTCAATCGCACCAAACTCGATCGCCGGCAAATTTTGTCACGCGTTCAAAAGAATACAACGATCACGCGGACATTAGGTCTTTTGTTTACGGTGAATGCAGTTGAAACAAAGGATGAGACGACACTATCGACAAACGAATATAAAAACCGAGGCACTTGAATTATCATTTTTCAATTTCTTTTGTTGTTGTTGTTATTATTATTATTATTATTATTATTATTACAGTCATCGTCATCGTCGTCATTCTTCGACGCAAAGATTGACGAATTCTGAAATAAATCGAGCAACACTAGAATTGTAAACCTGTAGCGAAGTATTTTAATCAAGACGCGGTATCACACACCCCTCCACACTATTCAAACATACCTACTTCTTTTGGTAAATTGATGGTTATTTTGGTAATTATACGTGTAGTGTAAATTACGTGTCACGGTGCAATTATCGATTTTTCGATGCATCGGGTGCGCGTATCTGTACATATTCCTATATATACACACCTACATCATAAATATTAGTATTTCTTTGTAGTAGTTTATTTGCCCTTTGTATACGTCGTTGGTCGTAACCTTTGAATCTTTGTTACTTTTAAACCATCTATCCTGAAATCTATCAAGTATAATTTACGTGACACGAATTAAACGGCCAACGGCGTACATCGTAGGAATATGGATTTTTCCGTTCCTTCCTCATTTCCTCGGAGCTGTTTCGAACAAAGGTACTGCCAGGCAAAATGTAATTTTAAAAAGCATGAAGAGAGAGTATATTTAACTTTCTATCCATAGGGATAACGAATAGTACAAGTGAACACGTACGATGACTTCTAAGAAAAGAGAGAAAAGAAGAGACACGGTATCTCGGTTGTTTCGCAACGAAAGGATTGAAAGCTGGAGGTGAGTGACAATAAAGGGCTATTATTTTTCCACACTCGTTTAGTCCCAGTGATTCTTATTTCTCGGAGATTTTCTGACGCACCGTTACTAGTCTAACGAGAACTGAGAACATTGTATTTGTTAAAAAGAGAAAAAGTACATATGTACACACGCAAACAAACAGACAGACAGACAGAACAGACGGACATACGCACACATATACGCGATCTAGTACATCAAATAATCAAAGATACAAATTCTACTATCTGTAGCGTATATTTCACCGATTGTTGCGAGATACACGACAACAGGGTTCTGCATCGAAAATTGTGTACTTGGAATGTTATTAGTTAATATGTGATAGAGATGATGTAAGACAAAGCATTCCATCAACTTTATCGTACTTTGTTTGTTTCGACGTGTTTCTTCGATACAGAGTAGTTTGTTCAAGTATGCGAAAAATGTAGGTTTTACTTGAATTCGACGACAAGCGAACCGTATAATCTTTAAGGTGTATTGTTTGGTGGTTGGTGCAAGAGTAGTGAAACATTTTATTCTGAAATATGGAACGTTGAATTTGAAGAAGTCGGTTTTTTATTCGATCGGCAATCGATTCTTCTTGGACGACCGCGATCGTTCGAATGTATCAAATGTAAACGAAACGAAACGAAACGAAACGAAACGAAACGAAACGAATCGAATCGAATCGAATCGATGAAATGTCCCATCGTCGTAAATTAATATATCGTCAATCGAATAAGAAACCATTTCGATAGATATTTCAGACTGTTTAATAGCGATACGCGTGTGCGTGTGCATGGAGCTTTCGTTGAATTTCGGACAAGGAATAAAAATGTTCCTCCTTTCGCGATCATGTCTTTTCTTGAATTTTCGTTTGCGAAGAAAATATTCGTGTAATTGATTAATTTGAAAAATCGCTCCATGAATACGCAACGCCCATGTTAAGCCAATTAATTGACATTTCCATGACAAACCCGTGACCCTTGAATGATCGATTCTTTCGCAGCATCGTAGAAACGTAGTTTCCTTTCACTTTCGAAACAACTTACACTCTTTTAGACATAGTGGCAGAGCTGACGTAACTGATAACAATTAGAGTCTGCGTAGAGAGATATACGTATGATACATACGTAGATTTTTGTCGAGAATTTCGACGATGGTAAACATGTAGGAAGTAACAGAGGGGGAACGCCAGGCCGGTGTTTACCCGTTTTTGCAACGAATTTCCAAGAACGAATTTCCAAGAAGAGTGTATGTAGAATGCCGAGGATAAATTGGCACATCTTTCGACATCGATCCTGTATTGTCAAACAACAGAAGGAAAAGAAAGTTTGTACGTTCCGTCGATCGTCACTGGTACATGGTCGAGTATTGGTTGAGACGTCTGTTTATAAATGTCTGTTGGTTGCTCCGACGAGCAAGATCGATCTAGAAGGGGCGGCCAACTTATCCCAGCAGCCCGTCCCGTCGCCTCGATCAACGACGATGTGGCCTAATCGAACGAGAACAAACAATTACGTAACACGTACGAAATTTTTGATGAAATGGTACTTGTTTCTCCGCGAAAACGATCGAGATAAAAGCCAGTTGAAGGAATCCTAAACAGACGATACGAATCGTTTACGAAATGCTTTCTTGCAACTCGGAATTTTGCCTGCGACGAACAAAAACTCAACATTTTCCAGGAAGCCACACCAAGGACCGAGGGTTAAAGATTAAACAATCTCTCGATAAAATGTTGCAACGATCATTTCTCGATGAATCGCGATAAGACAAGTTTTGTTAGGGTAGCAATCGGCATCCAAGCTATAGAACGAAAAGATCGTTATACAGGAAACGTCGATAAGAGAGCTTTGTAATCTATGACGCAAGCTATCGGACGATTCCGATCGCGAATTTTACAGGTACGCCGAGCGCGAAAACGATCGATGAGTCGGTTTATCGCCTCGACGTTGTTTAATGTTCACTCGAACGAAGCTAGGGGCATTAGAAAGTCTAGGGATAAGTGCTTTTCTATTTCTACGTTTAACCGAGTACAAAAACTGTATATACTGTGTATTATTATATGTATATGTACAAGTGTAAGCATGTAAGAAACGTAAGAGACGTAATCGACGATTTCGTCCATTTTCGATCCCAGTTCTAGTCACGTTAAGCTTCTTTTCGACGCCGACGCGTACCTTGCGTACGACACGCGAACCAAAATACATACACTCGCGAACCACTGAAAACGGATTACTTTTAAAAGGCGCATCCCGCGTTACGATAACGAGCTGCACACGCGGAAACCACCTGGCTTTAGGAATCGAGAATCTCGCGTTGTATCACGGCCACGGCCACGGCATACATTTCATCGGCAGCGAATTCGAGCGAAACTCGTAGCATTTCAGAGGACACCGGGGACCTTTTTTTAAATAAAAAAAATCGTTAGAAACCGAGGGAGAAGAAAAGGAAGGATACGCGACAGGCTCTTTGGCACTCTGGGACGAGCGAAGAAACGAAAAACCAGCAGTCGAGTTAACCAGCAGGGTGAAATAAAAGAGTACCGACTGTATTTATTTATGAACTGTAACAATTACTTGTATCGTTGCTTGATTATTTTCGTACCTATCATTATTCTTCTCCTTTATAATAATAATTCGAAAGGAAAAAACGTAGAAACGACGAAAGATCTTTCGAGTGGTTCTAACCCGGCAGGCTTTTCGGGATTCCTGTTCATCGGCTGGTGGTCCGAGGGAAGCAGAGAGAACGAGAAGAAAGGAAATCGATAACAGGACCCCCCAAGGGCACGCGTTATATACGCTCCTGTCGGCTAAATTGCTGCCGCTCTGGGAAAAAAGCTAGCTCAGAAATTTCTCCGTATCCTTTTACTCGAGGCCAACTAGAGAAATATCAGCAAGTATCGCGTTGTATTTTCTCGCGAGAAATTGATTTTCGCAATTCAGAATATATATCTCGTTCGCTGAATTTCAAGTGTAATTTTGCGTTTGCCGAGGAAATGTAAGGTGTTTTTGTTTGTTTGTTTTTTTTTTTTTTTTTTTGTATTGCATCGCAATACGCTGTAAGTAAGGATATATTAAAAGCTTATTTTTAGCCCTTTATCTTTAGCGCAGGAGAACAAGTCTAGATTACTTGGCATGCAAGAGCCACGCTATGGTTCGCGAAAGCGAAAAAGAAGCGTTTCCGGTCGAGTATCGACGCACCGGCTGTAACCGCGACCAGAAGCAAATGTACAGAAACGAAACAACCTGAATTCGATTCGATTTCGAATGAGAAAATATCGCGGCGAATGATTCAATCGAATCAATTAATTGTTTAAAATTATCTTTTTTTTTCTCTTTCCCACTGAGGAACAAAAACGGGACATCGTCGGAGCAATTCGAGTCGGGACTAGGATGACCGTAATTCGATAGCATAAATTCGCTCACTGCGTTTACGTTTCTCCCCTTTATACGTGTATTATATGTATACCCTACTCCATCGAGTAATATCGAAGCAACGCGATACGCGGAGAAGACAGCCGAGCATATTTTCACCCCAAAGATGCGAGTCTAGGGAGCGAGGGACATTTACACATTCCCTGTGCTGCTCGTTCCCTCGTACCCCATGCTTCGCGTGCTATCGTGTATTGTTAATACTTGTATCCCCTGAACCGTATCTGGATATCGCGTACGGGATTCGAAAACGGAAACGAAAAAACCACGAAGAAAATTCCCTCGCGCTTCGTTAATTGGCCGGTTCGTTCGTTATCGTGAAACAAGATGTCACCATTGCCATTGGCACTGTCAACAAGGAAACGGAGGAACGTGAAAAATGCGACGAATAAAAGGAAAATATTCCCTTTATCTACGGTTCCTGTCGTCTTTCGATCTATTAGATCGTTTCTTCCACCTCTTCATTTTATCCTCTTCCATACTTTTATCTCTACTTTTTATCTTACCACGATCACGAGTAATGATTTTTATTTATTTATCTTGCACGTACAATGGAAAATGTAGCTCGACGACAGAGCTAACCGTGCTTCGGGGGTGTTTTTAGCTGCGTAAATTAAAATCGCAAAGGTAAGTGGAGATTTTGTTAGCCTTTACCTACACGCCTCTTCGACTCCGATGCCGACACCGACACCGACGTCGAACCCGACGCCGACGCCGATGTCGAAGCCGACGCCGAAGCCGACGCCAACGCCGACGCCTACGATCGATAGAAATGAACGAATGAGTAAAGAATGAAAAATGACAAACGCGAACACTGGTAGCTTGAAAAGTTTAACAATAAGAATAATCGACCATCGAAATCAAATATCTACGAAATCTCGACGATTCTTCTCGCGCTATCTCTCGATCGAATCGATCCATTAGATCACATTATCGTTATTTTTATCGTGGTTTATCGATACTTTAGCTAGACATAAAATTACAATACTCGAGCGGATCGGATCACTGGCCGTAAGTAGCCTCCGTTTGCGGAACGATATTAGCTTAAGGGGGAAATGGAGCAATTCGTAAGGATGGTTGGCTACTCGTTTCGCGCGATTTATCACACTTTTATTGCCAGACCCAAGTAATTCGCGACAGATTCTACTTACGTAGTTTGATATAATATGATATTACGTAAACTCGGAATGTTGTTTATTTCAGAACAAAAGAAAATAAATGTTTTTCGGTCGAACGAGTACATCGAGGTCACCTAACATTCCGTCAACGTTGGCCTAGGGAGCTTTTCGCGGATTTCTTTATCACTTGGCCGGCCGCGCTGTCAAGCATTCAATATAGTCGGCTGCATTATGCAGCGAGTTGGGCAAGCTCCTCTTGGAAAAGAGGAGGAAAAGTGGAAGAAGGGCGAAAAAGTTGAACCAGTAAACTACACCGGTTGCTTGTCTCGCATTTCAACTAGCGAAACTCGTGAATTCCCGACTCGAGTATATCACAAGCCATTCGTGCCAAAGGTAATTAATGTTTGAATCCGTTTGAGAATATGAAAAACGGCTCTATAATCGGTAATCTTTCCTTTTCTAAACGAGACTCGTGGAGAGATTGACGAACCGAAACTCGTCGACTAATTAATTTTTCATCGAGTACAAGTTACCGCCCGTTGGCTTTTTTTCGATAGACTTTTCAACGTCGCGAAACAATTTTCTCGAGTAGGCGTGCTAGCTTGTCCTTTATTTTTCAAACATTTATGTAGACACGGCCAACGTAAACCGGAGAATAATACGAGGTCCAGACGTGTCCCTTCTGCATTGCCGAAATGCACATTGGTGATACTCTGGTAAAACTCGTTTCAGACTGCCGATATAAATAGTTTACTCGTTCGGCGTAGCTGAGACCGACTCCAGAGAAAAGAAGGCTAGCCAAGAGACACTCGGCACAAGTACGCGGCTCGGGGTAAAGAGATATGGAGCTTAAATCTTTCATGTTCTCGGGCTCGCTCGCCTCGGCTCGCCGGTTCCCTCCTTGGCGAAACAACTGTTGTTAACCACAACAACGTTAATTTCTATCAAAGTACAGGCGACAAGTTGTTGGTCGCAACGCAAATCTACAACATATTCCACATTTTCCTTTCAGAAACAAACACGATAATGGTAAGAATACTGAAAAGTAATGCGGTAAATGGGATTTTTACGAAATGATTTTCCACGTAATTCGTGGATGTGTGCGCTCTAGTCGGCAATGTATAATACATATGTATAACGAATGCTCGTCACCAAAAGTCCGACTCTCCCCTCGTCTTTCATCCAATGGCCTTGTGCTTACAGTATCGATCACCACGTGGCCACCTAGTTGATTTTCTACGCTCGGTCTGATCCTTCAGCGGCCTCCCGGAACGGGGAGTGCCGTCCCCGCGTGCGTAACTCTATGTACAGGACGATACAAATCGAATTCAGGTACAGGTTTTTCTTGTTAAAGTGTGGGAACCGCCTTAAGTGATTATTACTAACCGCTGCATAACAGCGGTAACATAACTTTTCATTTCTATGGGGACCTACTGGCCCTCCTATATCGCATAACTTTTTATCTCTGTGTCGCTTGACAACTCATCTCTGTGGGGGTCATCTAGCTCGGATACCTCGGGGTTGCTAAGCCCGTACTGTAGCTTACAAAAACACCGCTACAGCCTCTGAGGGCAAAAAAATCGAATCCAGTCAGTCGCCTCGTTTTCCCACTTTTCTATTCTTCTGCGAGTTGTACTTTCGTATCGTAGCCTAAAGACGATTAGCGATTAACGACGAATGGCCAACTTTGATGCGCTTCTCAAAGTAGAGAGCTCGAGTTTAATCGAAATTTTTCATCTTTCAATGTAAATATTTATGTATTTGAAATAATGCGCTAGTCTTTTACTGGTTACTCTTTGGCGAGCCAATGTTTAATATTTCAACCAACGCATTCCGTATTTACGCGAGCTTTTAGTCGTTTACGTTGGCACCTGTATGTACATTGTACATCTATACATTGCGTATACGTAGATGGAAAGATGTGCTCCGAGATGAACGAGACGAGACGAGACGAATAGACGATACGCAAACGCAAACGCAAAGTATGCGTACATATTCTCGCGTAAATAGAGGCAAATGTGAGTCAAAGGACGTACTCGTAAAAGGTGTGCGATATGATAAACGTCTATTGATAAACTTAATTCCTGTGTACAATATTTGTCTCGTCGCTATTCTGCTAATTGTGTAATGCAATTTAATTTTAATATTCTTACCGACCAATTCTTCTTCATCTTTTTGATAGAAAATAAATCGAATTTTGGCAAATCCGTCGTATATGGAAGTCGCGATAAGAAACACGATGGTACTCTTAAACGGCCGACCATGGTTCTATCTCTGAAAACAATCGGAATTGAACGTATAGTTGGACGGGATTGTATATGTACAAAATACGATACAAATGATAGTAGATTGCAGACTGTTAGCGATTAACCGATAACCTACCAATATCAATTCTCAAACGAAGAAAATGGTCTCGTGGGAGTAGCGAAGGCTTACGAGGAATATCGTGTAACGCGTCGTCAAGGCTTGTTGAATTTTCATTTGTCGAGCAGCCCTGTTTTGTCGGTGTCGGGTCGGGATTGCCTCTGCAATGCATGAACAAGGTTAGGTTGGTTGGGTTGATGGTTGATAATTCGCAGAAATGATCTAGTATTTCCTTAACTGTCAAGCTGTAACGTAACTCGTTCGACTTTACGAGTTGATGCTTTTACCGCCAACAACAAAAGAACCAAATTTCTCGACAGGAAAGAAGAACAAGTACATACATACCGCTTTGTTTGGTTATTTTTACCATTAGTTACCGGAAAAAAAGGTAACGGAAAACCCGGAAATGTAATAAAAGCATCGCTATCTCACATCTGCGGTTGCGGCAACCGAGAAAAAGGAATCGGAAAAGCGGGAACCAAACCGAACCGAGGACCAACCACGGAGTAACCGAGCAACACAGAGGAGACACTGTCCACGTTGGCACAGTTGCAGTGCAGTATCCCGCGTACAGTATAGAGCGCACCCCGTGTGCCTATGTATACATATACATACATACATACATGTATAACTACATATATCCAAGCTGATCCAAGCAAAGCACATCTAGCGTCGCATCTCACGTGTTCACTTGTTCGTGACAATGGTAATAGAATGGGGATGGGAGTCGACTTCCGACGACTGCCAAGAGACAGAGTTGTCACGCTGACCAACTTGTGACAGCTTGTCGACAAGTTTTGCCAGCCGCTTCGCCAAAGACTTGCGCTCGCGGTTTCGCGAAATTAATGTCGCGGGTCGAGGAGAGAAGGGAGAGGCTGACAGTCCGGGGAGAAGGTGAAAGTAAGAACCATTCACGGACATAACCTAAAGATAAACTGTGTACGCGGCTGATCGTTGATTTCGTGGCGATTCCTCGGCGATACTGCATCGCTTTTAACAAGTGGTCTGACATGATCGTACCAAAGGGTTGGCCTTTTAATGAATGACTTGTCGGGAACGGAGCTACGAACAGAAAAAATATGGAAAGTTGCAACGAAGGGGCTGACCGCGACCGGACTTCAACGACGTCTGTCACCACGGTATTGCGAAAAAGTTGGTCCGAATTGAGAAGCGTTGTCAGTGATTTACGCAGAAAATTGTCCGGGGTATCAGCTGGCTCCGTACCGGGATCTATTACGTTTCGATCTTTACCCGATGGACGGTAAGAACCATTTTTATTATATATTGTAGAAAGATCTTGTAATCGTGAAAAGTTTTCTTATTTCAGGACTAGAATATATTTCCTCAGTAGTCCGAGCAACGGATGGGAGACCACTCTGTTATACGTGGATATCGCGCATTCCGATCGTGCCAATGGATACCGTCTTCACTGGCAACCTGTTATCGAAGCAAATTTTCAAACGTACCGTAACCTTTCCTCACCATCTTATCACTGGCTCTTCCTTACGCTTTCGCTCAATTTTTATAGGCTTATTTATCGTTTACAGGGTATCCAGTACAAAAAGGTTATCCAGAGAAGAACAGTTGTTATGGGAAAGGAAAAGACTAGCCACTTGGGGCATTACGAGTTACGAAATTCATCCAGATAGTGGAAAATTAGTCTTTCCAGCTGCGAGTAGTCTTTATCAATGTATAGACACAGGATTCATGGTATTTCTTCGATGCTTATTTGCCTTTATGAAAATATCCAAAGGATACTAAATAAAATTGAATAAAAATGCTGTATTAGGCTGGACCTCTTTTTCCATCCGAGATTCGCATGTCAACGTCAGGTGCAAAGTTATGTCCACAAATTTGTCCATGGAACAACGCGTTAATTGCTCATACGTGTTCGGGAGATCTCTACCTATCCCACAGTATCACCGGTTCTTCCATAAGATTAACCTATGCAAGAAAGGGTGGGAGAAGCTTAGCGGACGATCCTCTCACCGCGGGAACCCCTTCTTACGTAATGCAAGAAGAATTTACTAGGTGCGTAGTAGGTAGTATGATATCGTATACTAAATATGCATGTATATTTAATATAGACGATATTTATGTAAAATACTCTCGTTTCTGCAGGTATATTGGTTATTGGTGGCAGCCAAAATCCAACGACGGTGTTTATAGAATAGTATACGAAGAGGTCGACGAAAGCGATGTAAAAATATTTTGCTTTCCGTCTACGTCAAATTCGGAAGAAATAGACGAATTTAGGTTTCCTAGAGCTGGTACTTCCAATGCTAGGAGTAACCTTAAAATGGTGCAATTCCGGATAACCGAAACATTACAAATCGTTGACACTGAAATATTGGAACTCCAATATCCATTGCATATTCTCTTTCCATGGATGGAATACATGGTGAGAGTGGGCTGGACGCCCGATGCGCAATAGTAAGTCAGAAATATTTCCTATTTTCCGTGCGCGTTGTAATCATCATTTCCGTAATATTTTGTATAAATATAGTGTCTGGGTCCAGCTGTTAGATAGAAAACAGCAAAAGCTTGAGTTGGTTTTATTATCGATAGATAATTTTTCTGAGCCACCTCCAAACATATACAATTCCGAAAATCACTTTACGCCATCGTCGGCGAGTGTTCAAGTGATATATTCCGAGCTCAGTTCGATTTGGATCAATATTAACGATCTCCTCTATTTTTTACCATCCGATAATTCAACGGAAGTGAAATTCCTTTGGGGTAGCGAGGAATCCGATTTTAGACACCTCTATCTCGTAACATCTAGTATAGCAGGTGAAACACTGACACGACTATTATTACTCAACGCCAACCTATATTGCATTTTCGATTGCGTTTCTATTATCGTATACATTCGATATCCTTTTTACGTGTTCCGTTAGCAGGTTTAAACAATCAAGCCGAAGAATCTTTGGATAGAATGGATAGCATTTTTTTGCAACCTCGAGTTATTTCGAAGGTTGCTTTAACCCAAGGAGATTGGGAGGTGTTGGGTAAAAAATTGTGGGTAGACGAAAGCAACTCTATCGTCTATTTTTGTGGTTTACGCGAGGGTCCGTTAGAGCAACACGTTTACGCTGTGTCTCTTCGTCGACCATTAGAGATAAGGTTGCTCACGAGGCCGGGTTACAGTTACAACAGTATATATTTCAATAAGGAATGCACGATGCTGGTGACTGTTTACAGCTCCATCAAAACGCTACCAACTTGTCAAGTACGATTCCTTCACGAAAATCACAATCCGAACAATTTTTCTCACTGATTCTCAATCATTTTTTTCTAGGTATTTAAAATATCGCAAACGGATTGGACGGTGGAGAGTATTTCTTTAACTCCCTTAGGTTATCTGTTAGAACCATCGACACCTGAAACCGAATTATTTGCCCCGGAAATTTATACACATACGATATCGTCTGGCGATTCAATTTATTCCATGATTTTTAAACCACATAATTTCCAACCTGGTGTCAAGTATCCCACAATACTCAACGTTTACGGTGGTCCCGAAGTGCAACTCGTATCGAATACCTTTAAAGTAAACATTTATCAAATATAACTGAACAAGATGCTATTATACTTATTTGAATCTCATTAACCTCATTCGTTCATACTCATACTCATATTCACATTCATATTTTATATAGGGAATGAGACATTTGAGAATGCATATGTTAGCTGCCCAAGATTACTGTGTAGTTTTAATCGATTCTCGTGGTTCGCATCATAGAGGTTTAATGTTTGAAAGCCATTTGCAACACAGAATGGGTACCGTTGAATTAAACGATCAAGTCGAAGTACTAAAATGGTTGGCCGAAACTACTGGTTATATTGATCTGAATCGCGTAGCTCTACACGGTTGGTCGTACGGAGGATATTTGAGTCTTATGGGTCTGATACAGTATCCTGAAGTATTCAAGGTATCGTTATGTATCGCGAATTATTAATATACGTAAATGTACTTTTATTTCTTTAATGATACTTTGAAACAAAATTTTCAGTTGGCGATCGCCGGTGCACCGGTCACCTCCTGGAATTTTTATGATACCGGTTATACCGAACGCTACATGGATTTGCCTCAAAATAATCCTCCTGGTTATATAACCGGCTCAATTTTAACCTATGTGGATAAATTCCCTGACGAGGAAAACAGACTATTAATCATTCACGGACTGATAGACGAGAATGTACACTTTTTTCACACAAGTCAGTTGATCAATGCCCTTGTAAAGTCTGGAAAACCATATCAACTGCAAGTTTATCCCAACGAAAGACACAGTCTTAGAAATTTAGATGCTAGTAAACATTACGAAACTACCCTATTATCATTTTTACAAAATCATTTGTGAAATCTTAGTTTACATTCAGCTATACAGTTTCGGCGGTAAACGTTGATTAAAATAAGGTTTTAACAATTTAACTGACTGCCATTACTTTATGTACATACATGAAACAAATTAAAAATTGTTCGTTACATCCTCGAGTTGGCGATGGTGTTGCCTAACGCGTAACGTCTATCTTAGACTTTGCATGAAACAGAGTGAAAGCTAAATTGTATTAGTTTTTCAACAACGGTCGAAATAAGTTTTTAATATAAACACCGAGGTACTTTTATCCGTTAACGGAGAATCAGTGTACACAGACAAACATACGCGCTCGCGCACTGATTCAGATACCGTACATCACGATATTCAGCCATCGTGAAACTTATGGAGAACACGATATACAGCCTTTTTAACAAGCTATCATAGAGCTTTACCGTAATAAGATTAATTGTTACTTTTTTAAGGAAATGGACAATACTCGTAACTCGTCTGTACATATATACATATGCGTCATTAGATCTGCATAAATACTTTCAGAATTGTCCCTTAATTGTACTTACAACAATTATTCATAGTCTTTGTTAGAAATATACTTATCTCGTGGCTGTCATCATTTTACGTTTGACTATGTACATACGCGCGAGCAATCATTCACGTTTTTACAATAAATATTAATAAAAAGTATCGATGCTGTTTTATCATTGCGATTAAATTATAAATCGAATTAAGGACTACTCAGAACTAGGAATTTGAATAGTACGAAAGTATTAAGATATATTAAAGTTAATGCAAGGTACAATTACATTTTATTATGGAAATATACATTACTGGGTGCTGCCATACGTTTTAGTTTTATAGTTTAAGAACTTGTGTAGATATTTTATTCTCCTGTTTAATTCGCGCCATTTCGTTGGTCTGGCTATTGGAAATATACCGTGCTGCCATATTTTACGCTTTCTCAGTAATACTTGATATTCGTTGCCTTTAACACCTCTTAGCCAGGAGGGTACGTTATACAAAATTCTAGTCGGATGAAGATTATCCGAGCCTAAAATGTCAATGTAATCATTCTGGCCAAACAGTGCTCTCTTTTGATTCCAACAATCTTTTGGTCTGTATAGTGGCAAAGGATTGACCCTCCTATCACTTTCACGAGGCAAAAGTCCTTTCATATCGATAGGATCCTTGTATCCAAAGCGTCGCATTAACGGGCCCTTTGCTCTCACGTTGGCATGATAGCGAAATCTTACCGAAGTTACTTGTGGTGTCCACACACTGGTAACCATACGTAGCGTGTTACTGAACCACGACATGCTAAACATTAATAATCATTAATGTTAGTGTACGATGTGATAGTAGTAACGACTAATACTTGACATAACCTCGATTTTTACTCATCGTACTTGAGTTTCAAGTTTCAACATGAAATACATACCTCGCTTTAATGGTGTATGAATTGACACGTGCTGCAGTATAATTAAAATTTCTTATTTAACCATCTATGACATTATATCTCATATCTGTACTCGGAATAGAAAGAAGGATAAAAATCGCGACGCGGAACACGGGGGCCAAGCTGAGTGTCTGAGGAGTGTAACCACGTTTTTAGTTGGAGACATAAATCCACGCGGTGCTAGTAGCCATCACACAGAGACATATCTAGGGTATCGGCGAGTACCACCAACACACTGCTATGAAAATTTCAGCGTCGGTTTCCGTCGGTACTCGTTGTCATTTAAAGTCCGCGAAAGCGAAACATTTAAATTGCTGAAACAACAGTCACGTGATCGTGATGGATCAGCGGGATTTTTGTTACCTTGCAGTGTTTTAATAGTGATTTTGTGTGTTTACGTGGTGTTATGGCGCCTAAAAGGTGCAGAGTGAAAGGATGTACCTCACAGGGAAAGCAGTCTCGGCAATTTCACTCGATTTTCAATACAAATACAATAGAATATTATATGTAGTTGGCGAATGGTTTTAAAAAAATCATGCACGCGTGATACATTGAACGAGTTAGTTTATACAATAAACAATGTCAAAACTCACGAGAGCAGCCACACGGAGCGCTTTTTATTATTCGCAACTCTAAACAAAATTACGTGCACCTGTGTTAACGAACGATTTACGAAAATACTTTGTATGTAGTGTACAGTTATAAATAGTGTAAGGTATAAATAATAATAATTTATTAAATTTGTAGAGCCAGACATTTATTTACAACGATCACATATCGTTTCGCTTATCGGTTTAAAGTAAAATTTGCAGATACCTGTTTGGAGCCGCGGTTCTAAATTAGTTGTTGTAGAAGCGATAAAAGTATAACTGGAATTCCAAGAAAGGCGTACAGAGAGGCTGGAAAAGAAGAAAGATGAGAATTGTTAAAAAGACGCGTTCAGCCGTTCACCGAATTAGATTGTGGCGTAGAATTAATTGTTGTTAACCTCTGCTACAATCCGCGTATCCTTCCTTACAAACGCATCGACTGTTTTTACATTCAAGGACATCTTCATTACGGGAGCCCATACACTCGTAATCCATTAAGCACGCATCGAACAAAACTGAAAAGAGCGTGTTTAGGAATTTAGTTTGTTTGGTACACGTGACCCGCACTTTGTTCTAACAATAAGACATTCGCATGAAAAAAGTTTAGCGGAATTTTCGTTGCTTCACAACTGTTTTCTATGCGAACGTTGACAAGGTTTATTTAATAAACCTTGAATTTCTTTCTAGCATGTTGCGAAAAACTGGCAATTCGCTACCGATTGCGAGACGAACAATTACAACGATGGAAACTGAATCTTAGATTCGTCTTGTATCTTGACACCTGATTTGTAAGCGAGTAAATAAAGAGGTATAACAAGTATAAATAAACAAGTATTAGTTATTACGTCGCGTTTGGAGGCATTTTCCTGTTTGATTTACAAAGTGGTAGCCCGAGACGCATCGACAACTTTCCTCGATACACATAGCACGACCAAGTACATCTTGACAATCATCGCTCCTTTGACAACGATCTCCTACCATCGACGGTCCTGTAACGCGAACTTTGTGTAATATTCCTGTTATACATGTACGTACAGAAATTTTTGTTCGAATCCAAGCAACCGCACTTGTTACGTACTGTTGATGCAATTCGAAGAATTGGTTGTGTCCAAAACATACGAATCTTTGCATGCGCATTTTCCTTGTTTGCACTCTGCGTTCGTCATCGATAGACAGGTCGAATCGTCGTTGCAAAACAACCCCTCGCCTGTCGAAGGACAATTATGTCAAGATAAATTATCTATCAGCGATAGCAGCGATACCATCGATACTTACTAGCGATGCACATGGTTTTGTCCGGAGTAGGTGAGTAATACTGTTCGCAGGTACAGATCATTTGTGCTTTACAGAACGCATGTGAAATGCAATCACGGTCTCTTTGGCATTTCTCGCCATACTTGACAGTTCCATTCTTTTCGGTAATTTCTGGAAGAAAAGTTCCGATTTTCAATTTACGTTCGTAGAGTAGTATGTAACGTACGATGCTATGTACATATGTGTATGTACTACTATATGTATATGGTCGTTGGAAGGTTCTTTTCAACACTCACGCGTCGAACAGCAAAGTGATCCGAAAGTGATAAAGAGCACAGCGATCCCGAAAACTTGAGTCTTCATTTCAAAAACAGTAAACTCGTGAAGATTGACTACGATCGCAGTGCATTACTCGAACGGTTCTAGATACGAAACGCGGTAATGTCTCGACCGAGAATGACACTGTGCACGCCCTCCCGTGATAATCGTTATCTTTTCATTTATCTCTGATATAACTGCTCGAGTGAATCAGATGGTTGGTGTCGGGGTGGGCTGCTTTCTTGGAATATTTCAACTATCGGTTGGTACAATACAATAAATATACATATAGTTGGGAAGGAAACAGTGATTGGTGGGAGAAGACGACTCGACTCGACTCGACTCGACTCGGCTCATCTCGGTTTGCCGTTCGTCAGTCGCGTGCTATCGATGCTCGATCGCGAACCGTTATTCGCCAGTGTGCAAGGATTCGCGCCTCATTGAAGTTTGAACGTCCAACCGTCCTCGTTACTCTCGAGATGAAGAGGTGCTTCCTTGTCCAAGTCGTCGTCGTTGTTGCGATATTTCATCGTACGATTGCCGAGCAAATCGGTAAGAACTGCCAAACTTGTTCAACTATTATCTATGTATCGGATAGTTGACAAGAAACAAGCAATTTAAAATTAATTCGAGATTATAGATTACGGTGGCGAGTACGTAGTTTGCCATGTTTCAAACAGTTTTATAGAAATACGGATGTATCAGTTATCGGTATCGTGAAATGTACCGCGACAGGGGAGTAGAGCCGTTGAGACTGTCGAAATCGATTTAACGTCAGTTTATTACAAGTATCGGTCGCGTTTCGCCATATACATGTACATGTACCTCTACCTATATCTTTCGTAATAGGTAGGTATGGATGTCCCGGTAGTTTGTGTATACAGACGTTGACGTGCTTTGTTTCAAAAACAAAAAAAGCGACCTTTTCGAGGCATTGCTGGAAGGAAAACAAATCTCGAGGAAACAACAGGCGACAATAAGACGATCAAGTAACTATTCGAATGTCGACCGTTTTCGCTTGCTTCTTTCTTTCTTTCTTTCTTTCTTTCTTTCTTTCTTTCTTTCTTTCTTTCTTTCTTTCTTTCTTTCTTTCTTTCTTTCTTTCTTTCAGGACGATTAAAATATTTAGTAATATTAAATTTACATCGCGTTGTATCTACGCGATAATGTTTACGTTAACAACAATACGTGTTACTATTTTCAATATTAAATTGGGGTAGAAATGACTAGAAATGAAAATAGTAAAGACTAGTTTTTTTTTTTTTTTAAACTCCAAAGTGAAAATCGGATTTTGGTTGTGTCGTGTCGCAGATCCACCGATTCCTTGTACGAGTCCTGAAAATTCATGCCCGGAGTTGTCGAGTACACCGACCAAGGACGTGTTCTGCCAGTACGGATTTTGCATGTGCAAGAACGGCACGGAAATCCGATACTGTTCCAGTAGGAAAATTCTACAACAGGACAACAGAAACACAGGTAGGTAAAGAAATGTACAGTTTTACGTTGACACGTGACATTTCCTGTTTATATTTTAGGGCCGTTAGGGTCGTCCTTTTCCCGTGTTTGCAAAGTCAATCAGGATTGCAAGTTTGTCAATTCTTTTTGCAACACGACGATTAATTGGTGCGAATGCCAGAAAGGTTACGTTTTCTCGAGCAATAAGAAACTCTGTTTAAAAAGTAAGAACGAACAGTATGTATGATTGCGGTTTGAATTTATATTTACGAGGAGGACGGCGATTGTTGATTTTTAGAGGCCGAAGCAATCGATTTCCCATGCGTCGACGAGACGCAATGCTTGGCTTATCTGCCGAATACCACGTGCCAGAGTAACGGCCAATGCAACTGTATATCTGGTTATCATTACGCGCGAGATGCTTGCTATAAAACTGTCGGTAAGACCAACAATACGACGAAACGAAACGAAACGAAACGAAAAGAAACGAAAAGTTCAACTCGGTAGATCGGTAGATAACTGGAAACGATTCAACTGTCATGACAGGTTTCGGAATATTGTGTTCGAAATCCGAAGAGTGCTCTCTCGTCGAAGGTGCAACCTGCACCGATACAAAAGTGTGTGGATGTCCCGCGGAGACTGTGATCGATGCCGCGGAGAATAGATGCTTGCCAGTCGCTCGGGAAATTGGAGAAAAATGCGTGGAAGACGTACAGTGTAACGTGACATTTGGAAATGTCGTCTGCGTCGCGGAAAGCTGTAGCTGCCAAAATGGTTACCACTTTGAATTCGAGATTAATCGGTGCTTGTTCGACAGAGGTAAGCATTCGTTTATTTTCGAATTGGTTGGCTCGCTTTGTCGTTTGTCGCATCGATTCGCAATTTCGCAGCTTTGGAGGAAAATTGTGGAAACACGTACGACTGTTATCAATCCGAAGACGAAAATGTGACCACCAAAGCAGTCGAGTGCGTGGAAAACACATGCGTATGCGCTAAAGACTTTTACAGAGAGGGTAACAGATGTATCAATAACGAAGGTAAGCGAATGACTAATCTAAAAGTTGTATCCTTCCGCTAATGGCGCTTCGATTTCGCCATTTTCAATCGACTGGTGTTTTCAGGTGCGTCTTTCTTGGGATCCTTTCTATTGCTTTTCCTTGTAACCTTGGTCCGTGTCGCGTTCTGCAACCAGCCCTTCTAACTCTTTGGATTTTCCGCGTTCCTCGCTTCCTTCGATCTTTTACTTCCTCATCTTTCTTTAATCTACCAATGGGAAAACTCGTTTTACCCTCGAAGCACTTTGGTCTTGAGTGAGGTCCGTGCACCGTGTCTCGGCTAGAACATGATGCAGGATTCAGCGTGGGAAAGGAAACCGTTGCGGTCCTACAAGTATAATATAGCTGAACGTAAGAGTATAGGGCCAAGAGATTGTCGAATCGGTTAGTGTCGTCCTTATCGTTTCGAGCCACTACCTCGGCTAACAATAGGAGATCTTGTCAAATTCATCGTCCTGTATACCGAGTTATGCGTCGCGTCGAGTGCAACGAGAGAATAATGCGTCGTGTGCATCGAAGCGTTCGATGACTTCCTTCGGCTCGCGGGCAATTAACGCGATTGCTGGAACCGCGTTACCGTGGACTGTGATTCGAGACCTCCTTATCATTATCGAAGTAAACCTTAGGGAATTTGATTATCTCTTCTGGTGAAATAAAAATCACAAGTTGACGGTAACGAATAGCTAGATGAAAAGTTGCATAGCGTATTCGTCGAAAACGAAATTCGTCTATCGAATCATCGGGTAGACGATACGTCTACGTCTAGCCCGATAATGCTGAACGTAGCCACCGTAGGAGATACGTGTACTTTTGCGTGGAACGCTAGAGGCCTACGAGAAATTCTCGTCGTGAATTTTGTATTAAGTAAAGTGCGAGTAGTATTTTATTTGTATTACAAGAAAAGTTGCGATCAAATGTATGCGAATCGAATCGTAGCAACATCGACGCCATTTAAGAATTTAATGTTTAGCTCTAGTCGAACGAATGTCATTTTTTACAAATAATTTATGCCTTGGCTTTCGGAGAAATAGTAGGTATAGTGCATGTTTTTCCAAATTTCTAAAATACCCTGGATGCATTTACACTGTTACAATATTATTGCGAAACATTGGACAAAGATTATTGTTACCATAGCTGATTTACTTCTTTTTTTTTCTAAAATACAACATAATCAAAATTAATATGCAAAGCGTTTTAATAGAAATCGTGTCGACGCGACGCGACGCGACGCGACGCGACGGTGTATCCTACGGCTACCAATACCAATCGAAATGTTCTCTAGTAGTCTGGGCAGGAGCGCGCGAAGCGAAGCAACAGGTACAAGTATTCGATTCGGTGTGATGCAAGAAAAAAGATGACGCACAGAATTTTACTCAACTTTTAGTTTAGTGTTGGATTGCGCGGTAACAATCGCCCACTATATTTAACAAAATATTGGAATGTCTGTTGTGAGAATAGGTGTACATGTATACATATTATACTTGTCGTTTGACGACGTTTCTCAACATCAAGGCGTGGCAGAACTGAAATTTTAGATGATGCGCAACGTTATGGTCTACCGCGTTAAACATAGATTGAAAATTGTTGATGACACATCCGCGATTTCAGCGCCGATAGAGAGGATAAGACAATAAATGACTCGCCTCGTGTTCATACATACAGTAGGTACGTGGTCGCGAGCAACTTATCAACGCGTACCGATTAGATAAAGCTGCTCGAGAAACGTTAGATCGGTCATAGTCTCGAAAGAACAGACCGAAGAAACGTATTTGTAAATTTTCTGGTGAATTAGTCTGGTGAAGGAATCGAGTGAGGAGGACTGGAAAGGAAAGCAAAAGGATAGGAAAAGAAACGCTCTTAAAAGAAGCAAAGCTGTAATCCTGAACGGGTGATTGTGAGATGGCGGGCTCGGCGGATCGTCTCGCGTTGGGAGGTGTTGCGCTGTCGCTGTCGCTGTCGCTGTCGATGTCGATCGGTCTCTGGTTCTGCTTGTGCTTGGCAGCACGGTGTGCAGTCGTTGCCGCGCACGGACAGCACGAGCATCTGCTCCGTAGAAGTGAGTGTCAACTGCGATTTCAGTCGTTCCGCGGTGTTTTTCTTAAACTTTTTCTTTTCCCTTTCCTTTTTCCTTTTTCCTTTTTCCTTTTTCGTTGGTTCCAAATAAATTCAGAGTAAACTCAAAGTGAAATTCGAGTTGACGCAATGATGCGATGACGCGGCCAATCAGTTTTTCGAGCACCGGAGCTATGCAGATAGACCGTGGACCGTGGAATCGTTACGTTGGTTACGTTAGTCTGTTTATTTAATTAAAAAATGATATCCGTTGAGGAAAACATTGATATCTAAGAGCTAAAATGCGTGGAAAATTCACGTATCAGGGGAATCGAAATAAAAATTAGGGATCGCGCGAACCGGGTGTTGGTCTCGTTTAATTTGCTGAAACGTCGAGGGTTTCGGTGGAATGAATTCGTAAGAAATGCCTCGAGCAGATTCGTTGTTTCGTGACCGAGTAAAATCCTCTGTTCGAGTTTCGTGGAGAATAGTAGGGAGGCCGGATCTACGCTGGCTGGTTCTCACAGTTAGGTGAATGTCGGGTCGAGACGGCACATAATTAAAGAACAAGGGAGATCGTTCCCTTCTGCTTTCTGATATTTCGGTCAAACTCTCTGCTCTGTTCTCGAGACTCGGAACTTGGGACGCGATTGCGACATACAAGTACGCCGCGAACAAAGCTCGACGTTGCGCGAGTCTTGTTACAAGTACAAAGTCACACGCGATATGTGGAAATAGTGCCGGCACTTTGCCCGTCCGAGCGTCCGCGTCCACGTCGCTACGTTATGTTCGCGTCGCGATAGATGATACTTCTACGAGGAAACGAAAATAATCGATTTGTCGGATCGACGGAAAATTGAAATTCCACACAGGGATAAATCAAAGTATTTGCTCGTTGATACGTTCAAAAAACGACGCGATAATTTCTGTTGAAAGATTCACACGCGTTCAACTCTCTTCGAGGAGTGGGTTTTCTCATTGCAGAGATCGACCGCGACCTTACCATTTTTATTCGACACCCAACCCATATGACAATGGCTTCTGTGTTTCTATGTGGCGGTTTTGTTGCGTAACATAGTCAAACTGTGGAAACGGAGCACGCTAAGGTTGCTCATCGATCGGTAAACGCGCCGAGTTCGAAGCGTCGGCATATTCATCGTAACCGATTACCAGGAAATATTTATTATAGACGCAACGCTGATGTCGATGTCGATGCCGATGCCGATGCCGATGCCGATGCAGACGCGTCATCGCTGTTTCGAGAATGCTGCAATTGCATAGGCTAATGAAAGATTCGTTAAAATCCTGTTTACGATTTCAATTAACCACGCGGCGAGAACCCACCTATCTAATTAAAGTTAAACACGAGCAAGGATCCACTGTTGGGTCACCGATTTACCGCCCGCTACCCGTCGATTACGTAATAAAAGCTGCTGCGGAGCTGTGGTAAAACATTGCTCGCAAACAGTTTAATTTGTCGAAGCCAGGGACGAGTGGAACGACGCATCGTCGATTACCAAATGGATTTCGCGTCGCGACATTGATCGTTGATCGAGTGGTAAACACGGTAAATATTTATTCGAGCGCGTTTAACCCAATTTAAGCGGCGACGGCGATCGATAAATCCGCGACTCTCGCCTCGGTTCCGGTAACAATGGCAACGAATCGAGGCTTGTCGTTGCCTACTAATTCCCAAAACTAACTCGCGTTACGGTCCGGTCTATCTCCGATAGAGTTCAAGAGGAGCAATCGAAGCAATCGAAAGCGGTGGTTGGCGAGACGTTTCTATGTTGGTAGAGTGGTAAAAATGATGCGAGAGTGGTGCGGCGCGGCGATACGAGAACGATACCGTGTCTCTGGGTCGGTGGTGCGGTGCGATCGTGATCATGTGCAGTTGTTGACGCGCAGTTCCGACTCGTAACTAGTAACTCGTAACGCGAGTAGAGAACGCGGCAGAGCGTAAAGGAACGTTTAGTTGGAAGAGCTGCTCGAACCATTGTCCTCGAGATCGGGAATGACGGCAACTGTTATCGAGCTGATGGAACCAAGACAACAAGACGTTCCAGCGACGGCACGAGGATGACGCCGACCAGGACGGTGGCTGGGCTATCGAGGCTCCTCGTCCTCGTGCCCGTCACCGTCTGCGCGACCATTTCCTACGTCAATCAAGAATCGTCGCGATGCAACGACCGAACACCACCCCCTCGTACGTATGCGACACGATACCCACTCGTATCGTATCGAGATCAAAAATCGAAAATCGAAAATCGAAAATCGTTCGGTTACGTTTCGTCGACATTTTCGATTAAACAGTATTATCGAGTTTTCGGATTCACGTATTCTAGTAAAAACGGAAACTCGGTGAACCGACGAATATGAATATACATGTACATGCGAGCGAAATGCACCGAGTTGGATTCGCGGTGTGCTATCCTACAAGTGCAACGGGAGAACCGGAAATAGTATTTAATCGACATCGTCTACGATTCCTTTTTATCGAAATATTTGTACGTTTAACAAGTCTGTAACACAATTTCTTTTTCAGACACCCTGGAAAGTTGCCATTACGACGACGACTGCATAGAGAACGCGTATTGCTGGAACCAAGAAGCTTGTTTGTGCAAAGATGATTACATCGTCTACAAGAATCGGACGCACGTAAAGTGTTTAAAAGGTAAACAAGCGTTTCAAATATATCTACGTACACACTCGAACAATCGGCTCGAAATATATTGCTAATTAATCGTTGTACTCGGCGACTTTTCATTAGAATCGGTGTCGCCGACCTCGGATATGTGATTCCACGGATATCTTTCTTCGTTCGTATTTGTACGAGTCTCTTTCTCACGGTACGGTCTTCCGTCCCCGGTCTCCCGTCTCCCGTCTCCCGTCTCACGTCCTCTGGAGCGTGTCGTTGCTCGTGCTAGTGCACCAACTCGCCTTAATCATATTTCCTTGGCCTTCCCACGGAGAATTACCATTACCGATTACCTCTCGAACAATATCAAGGTTCTTGTTGGAGAAAATATCGCCGTTACGTAAAAGAAATTTGTTTCCGTAGTGGCAACCGCTATCGGAGACCCATGCGAGGCGGACATTCAGTGTCGCATCACCTTTGCTACCTATTCCGAGTGTCAACGAAGTATCTGTCAGTGCTCTGATGGCTCTCATTATTTCGAGGGAAGATGCTACGAATCTATCGGTGAGTGATCGTACTCGTGTCGCTTTACTCTGCAACGAAGCCTTTTTGCATTTCCTGCACCGTGCACCGTGCTGCAATCATTTATTTCATACCACGGACGAATGGCTTTGCAATTTCCTTTACAGGTGCAGATTTTAATAGGAAAATTTCAACAAAACGAAATATCCTTTAAACCTTTTTTTATATTCACACGTGCACGTAGAATTTTAGATTAGTACGTTGTATAATATAAATTATGTGAAAAATATTCAAATTTTCAGAGTTTGGTCAGCGTCTCTATCGGGAAAACGGCCAAGTTTCTTCTCGAATAGTTGGCATTTTTAACGCTAGATGACACCATTTATATATATATCATCTGATCTGTTCTTTGTTGTGCTACTTTGTCGTTACATGGCTTCTACATTCTTTTAATACTGTTTGCAATATCTCTCAACTTTCACATCCTGCGAGACCTGCTAGCCCCCGTAATAGCTCGGGTACCTCGGGATCGCTAAACCCGTACTGTAGCTGCATATTCGCATATGACAGCCCCTGAGGACCACCATTTATATGGTATTTACCGACATTATGATAACCTATCGACATGTCTCGGTAAATGGAATAGAAATAACGACAACCAGCGGTGAAAATAGGAACCAATCGAGGACAAACTTGAAATGAAATTAAGTCTTAGAAAATTAGTATTTATGAGAAAAAGGTCCAACGTGTATATTTTCTGAGCTACGTGGACCTTTCACCACACCATTCGCCAACAGGGCACTCGTCGAGCGACTCTTGCCGCAAAGGATTAATTTAGCCATTCTTCTTGTTTGCAGGTTTAGGAAAAGCTTGTCAATCGCATCGAAATTGTTACATCAAAGATAGTTACTGCGTGACAGGATTTTGCGAGTGTACCTTGAATTATCATCCGAATCCTCGTAACGATGGCTGCATACCGAATGTGGGTAGGTAAAGATAAGAAAAGAAAAGAAAGAGGGGTCTTTTGATTACGGAAGAACGACCGATTCTAACACCGATTCTCGAAACTTTTGGAATTGTATTGGCCGTATTGGCAGTAACGGTCACCAGCTGATTACTCTACGTGAAATTTTACGTGGTTCGACAGAGCTGGGCGACAAGTGCTCCAAGGATTACGAATGCGTCGCGGAGAATTCGACTTGCAGGAACGTTTGCTCGTGCAGAATGAGTCACGTGGTATCGAACGACGGTAAGCGGTGTCTGAGAGCTGCCAATTCCGTTGGAGAACCGTGTCAAGAGGATTCTCAATGCCGGTTATTCCTGAAAGACTCGAACTGCGGGTCTAACGGTGAATGCATTTGCGCGGACAAGTTTCATCGGAGCGGTTCCGAGTGTTTAAAGGACGTTGGTGGGTACATATCGATAGAAACAGCTAATTGTAAGTAACGCGACGAGAATTCGATTACGAACCAGTTATCTTTCAGCGTTGAACGCACGATGCGAAAGCCACAGAGAGTGCGTGACCGATAGACACAGAGATTCGCATTCTATCCAAGTGACGAACGTCGAATGCCTAGACGGTATGTACGCGTTTTAATACTCTGTAAACATTCGGAAGAAAGGAATGTTATTTGTTGAAACGATGCATTTTTCTTCCAGACGTCTGCGTCTGCGCCAAAGATTATATTATCACGGAAGAGTTACGCGATTGCATTCCATACGTGGACAGTGGTAATTGTTTCATTTTCTTTTCTTCTCGATCAGTTTTATTCTAAAAATGGAACATTCCAAGAGATCCAAGAGTAATTTACTTTTAGGTGGGGCTTCGGTATCAACGCCTTGGAAGGGAATTACTCGAGTTTTCTTCTTGGCGCTTCTTACAAGAGTTTCGATGTTTTGAATGTCGTCCTACACCACGACCACGACGCGATTCTTACCGAACCGTAACAACATTCTATACAGCTATACACCAAGTTCGATTCGTTGTAAATATCTTTTATGTTGTATCAGCGCGAGCGTTGGGATCGCCGCGATCGAGACGGCCGTGCCGCGGCCGAACCGCTACCAAAGAGTTGGTTATTTCGCTAGATAAATAATTTATTTGCGATTCGCTACGTTGCTACACGATAGATAGCTAGATACCTAGATACCTAGATACCTTGGACGGTTCATCGATCGTCGATTGTTGTTATCTAGAAAAGATCGTTTAACGTGTACGGTCCGAATCCAACTGTTTCCAATCTTTTTTTATCATATCAGCGGCCTTTTCGGCGATCATATACGTCGGCGCGTTCGTATGGCCAGCGATCAGGCTTGGAATTATACTGGCATCCACGACTCTCAAACCGTTGATTCCGTGCACTCGTAACCTGTGATCAACCACGCCCGAGTTCTCCCTCGTGGCCATCTTGCACGTGCCCACGAAATGACCCAAGGTTGTGCTCACGTGGCGAGCAACGCACGTCCAGTACGGATCGGTATCGAACGGGATACGTTTGCATCCTGGAAATGCGACCGGTAGCAGCGTCGCGTTGAAACGCTTGAAAGCCTTGGTAGACGCGATTAGTATTGCCTACGGATACGATGAAAAGTTACCCTTCAAAGTTTCGGTTGACCATTTAAGAATAATAGTTAGGGAAATATAATAGTTGAGAAACGATTTTATCGGATAAATATACACGGCGAAAGTAGTCGCTACCTTTTTTATTCCCCGAACCATGGTTGTCAGATCGTCTTGGTGATCGTAGTAATTTATTTGGAATATAGGTGGACGAAACGGATCGGAGGTCCTCAAGGTAACTCGCCCCCTACTTTTCGGCTGCAAGAGTATCGGGACGATCGAAAAAGCATCGAACCCTTCGTAGCCGGTGAAAACCTCTTTGTAAAATTGCTCCGTCAAGCCAAGAAGACCTCTGAAGCTGCCGGATATGTCTCCGGTAAGCGCGCTAATTCCTAAAACCAATTCGATGTCAGGAAGGTCCGCTTGTTCCGAATTGAGAAATCGAGATTCCGAGTAGCTGTTGCGATGGGCGACGAGGGAAGACACGTTTAGCGGAGGAGATACTAAAAAATGCGAAAAACTTTATTCTTTTCCATTTTCTTTGTATACCGCTTCGTCGTGTTTCGACGTTATTGAATTTCGCGTTACCTTCGTTCTCGAAATACGTATGCAAGTTGTCCTCGCGGTGAAAGCGGTTTTTCTTGGCTCGGTTTCTTCTCCTCGCTTTTCGAGCGTCCTGTTTGGTGTTAACGAACGCTAAACATTCGGCTCCTCCGGGTACGGTGAGCGGACCGGTCCCTTTAACAAAGTAATCGAAAACGTTTGCGAAATTTGAGGCGACGCGCGGTTCGACGATCGTCACGCTCTCGTTGACGAGAAATGTCAACGCCGACATGCTGACGTGATCTTGCAAATTATATCCGACCGGAAGATCCTCGATCACGCGAACGTTCAACGACGTCAAGTGATCCTTGGGTCCCACACCGGAGAGCATCAACAATTGGGGGGAATTGAGAGTACCTGCGAACACGTATGTAAATCCGAAGAAAAAATATAGTCGAGCCGGTTCGGTGCTTAAAAATTTAAAGCTTACGTAAATTCTGCCAGATTACCTGCTGAAACTATTATCTCTTTTCTGGCGGAAGCGAACAACTTTTTGCCATTTTTAACAAACTCGACGCCCACGACGGTTTTCGTGTTTGGATCGATCACGATCCTCGTCGCTCTCGATAATTTCGATAAATGAAAGTTGGCTCTATCGCGAATAGGCCGTAGAAACGCCTTGCTGGCACTGACCCTGTGACCATTTCTCAAATGAACCTGTGCCGTTGAAAAACCGATAAGCCTGTCGGTGTTGTAATCGATTATGTCGTAGCCCAGCTCCTCGCCGGCTCGAAGAAAACTTTCTCTCAACGGGGATACGTACGGTGAAGTGGTGACGTCGAGGTATCCACCGCGACCATGGAATCTGATGAAAAAATTCTCCTCAAAAGGGATACTCGAGGGAATCGTTTTCGAGTACCCGAGTCGTAGAAACGCAACATACGCCTCGGTATGGTTAATCGTACGGCAACCAACTCTAATTACCTAACGTCTTGATCCCGTAGTTTGCAATTTTCCGACTTGATAAAGTATGGCAACACGTCTGTATAACTCCAACCGGGATTGCCTTGCGCCGCCCAAGCGTTGTAATCGTTGGCCGATCCCCTCGAATATATCATGAAATTGACGACCGAGCTACCTCCTACCGCTCTGCCACTCGGCAGATTGCAACGGCCCTCGTTCATAGACAAACAGTAACCGCCGGTCCCGTCGGGCTTTTGTGGTCTCGGTTCGCTCTTGTGCAGCCGAACGTAATCCGTGACGTGAAGAACAGGCGCCAATAGCGGAATGTCCGTGAGGAACATTTCGTCCTTACCCTCTTCTAGTAGCAACACGTTCCAACTTTGAATCTCGGTGAGACGATTCGCGAGCACGGATCCACCAGAACCAGCTCCGATCACGATGAAATCGTACTCTTGGTTCGAAACGGACGTCTCGTACGTCGTCGTCGTCGTCGTCGTCGTCGTCGTCGTCGTGGTCGTTGAAAATCCAAAGAAGAATCGATACACGTTCTCCAAAATGGCTGGCGAGAGAACGCATCGCGCACGGGATAACAATAAGAACATTGCTAACAATCTCAACATTCTCCAATTCGTTGAACGGTACAAGTTTACGAATATCACAGCAATTAGTAAACCGTGAGACGCACAGCGACAAAAGATACTCGGATTTCAATTAAACGCTATACCGTTTCCTCGCAGTCTTCGGACCGTTCGACGAGTCGAGCAGAGACCGATTGGCTCCGCGACGCGACGCGCTATAACCATCAAGATCGGTTTCGCTCGACCTTGGAGGATATCAACGCGGAGACTCCCATCGTCTGCGATTCGCTTACTCGACGTTTGCGATTCGAGGTATCGTTTCGATGGAATCAACAATACCGTTCGAAGATTCTTGACAGCGTTTCAAAGGCCATCGCGACAGATGACGTGAAACGTGACGGGTATACGAGATGATCGTCGATCGTGATTCGAATCGACGCCGACGAACGCGCGCTGTCTGCCGCTGGCTAGCCAACAAATTGTCCTCCGGAGTGACTCAAGTTTACGTATCAATGTCAACGACGCGCTACGCGACGGCGACATATTCGGTAGGATAGGTTCGCCGACCGTTAGGACGCGAGGATAAACCGTCAACGGATCCGATCGCTTTCTTCGCTTTCGTACTCGTTTGTTTCATAACTTGAAACTCGGTGTATCGACACCTTTTTACATCTCTCCTTGTTTCGATGATTGGCTCGGTGTTAAACGGGACTCGTTAGATCGTCCGAGTAGCAACGGAGCGATGCGAGAAGGCCGGTTAGCGGAGTGCAATTTTTTCGCTGCACGTCGGTTGCAGCTGCCCGAACACCGAGCAATTTCGATTTCACTTTGGACCAGGTGACTGACCCAAACCGAATCATCATTGTTATCGATCGAGATTAGCCGCTCGATTCTATAATAGGTAAAGACAAGTGACGAATATACCATACATTAGTCTCGGTCGTTCGACGGAGGTTTGCGTCTCGCGAACTGAATTACCGACCTCGGTCGATGATGATGGACTTTGAAGCGCGCACTCTCTCTTTAAGAACGGTGACTTTGGAAACTCTATTCGTCCGGAACATCAAAGTCGATAAGGTTAGCGTAATCGATCATTTCGTTCTCTGACGTTTAACGCGCGAACCGAACATTTAAATCGAAAGAGAATACGTGTCGCCGTATAAGTAAGCACAACCGGCCGTGGTGTACGAAAAGATGGTAATCTAAACGCCGACCGTCCAAACTTACAGTCGTAAAATAATAACTAACGTATTATGGAGTGAATTTTGCTAACGTAAAGTAGGCGATATACACGTGAGAGGCTCGATTACGTCTACCGAATCTCGTTTCGTCGTCGAGCGACGGGGCTGCGTTTGGGCACGCGCATCTTTTCGTTTGCAGTGGGCATCAACGAGGGGGTCGATTTCGTAAATTCTTACAGGAGGATCGGTCGGTCGTCGATCGAAAACTGGCAACGGATAGAATATCGAATGGCCACGGCCGCGTAGAACAAGTAGAGCGCGGCATGGCACGGCATCAGGGTGAGAAAACGAGTTACTAATCGCGAGTCTCTCGTTGGGTTGGGGCAAAATGCGCAAACGCGATAGGGCGGCGGGTAGGTATAGGGATAGGCATTTGCAGCGGCAGCGTTTGGGGATGGTTCAGGGGTGGGTTGTCAGTTTGCCGGATGGCCGTGTGAGAGCGCTGTCGCGCAAGACCAACCCTCCATTCGCGCTGCATCCGGCGAACGCGACTGTTTGCTCGCGAACCGTTGGACCCTCGACAGCGAATCGTTCGTTTCGTTTCGTTTCGTTTCGTTTCGTTTAGTTTGGTTTCGGTTCGGTTCGGTTCGGTTCGTTTCGGTTCGGTTCGGTTCGGTTGATCGCGTCGCGTCGCGTAGGCTGGTAGCGATTCGCTGCCGTCCATCGCGTGTCGTATCGTTTCCTCGGGTTCTTGTTGGAGGTTTTCGCGCTCGCAGCCGCGAACGTGCCACGGCAGACGAGGCGAAAACTCACCGCTCACCACCTATCTCTATCGACCGCCGTCACTGACCGCTCCGTCTTTTGCTCTTTCTCCACACCTTTCGACCTCTGGCTGGCCTTCTCTTTCTCCTCTCGCCTCGTCCTTTGGATCTGGTTCGCTGTCGGTTCCTCTCGATCCTCGGCTCGCCGTGTCCCTCGATCTCTTCCCCACCCTCCGTGACCCCGCGCAGTTTTGCGTAAACGCGAGCGTGAACGCGAACGCGAACGTGAATTGGACAAAGAGGAACGCGATACTTCGCGTGGCTCCTGGCGAGCACCCGGCGCCGACGGTTAATTAACGAACAAGGAAAGAAAGAGCCACCCAGCCACCGAGTATTCTCGCGGATTGAAGAGTGTGTGGTGTATTCTTTGTGGATGCTGTCGTGAGGACCGGTAGCTGGTTTGCGATGGGGGTGGCAACCAGTTTATCGGACGTGTTCGCTGCGAAAAGTCCACCGGGAAGATAATGCGGATAAATGGCCCGGAGGAGAGTAACAGAGGACGGTAACGGAGGATTACGCGCTGTCGGGTATGTGCGTTGATGCTTTCTTTCGTTATTAGTCGTTTATTCGTCCACCGTACACTTTCTCTTGGTACCTATAGCGACTTGGAATGTCGCTGTTTCCGACGGAATCGTTTTGTTTACCTTCTCGATGACGGGACGCGTTCTCCCGAGACGATTTCGTTTCTTAAGAATTTCCTCGCACGAAACCCTGGACGCGAATTAATGCATGGCCAGTGGTTTCGCGCGACCGATAATCTTCATTCTCGAAGGTCACCTTTAGTTTCGTGAACGCGAACGATACGCGCGCGCCTCTTGTTTCCGAACCATTACTCCTTTCAGCCCTGGTTCTACCTAGGCGAGATAAAGGAAAACACGGCCACGTCGCGACGTATACTTTGTATTACGAAAGCGCACGCGTGTCGAAATACTCGTGGCAAGTAGATGGGAAAAGCTGAGAAAAAGTTGCAAACACGCGTCACCAGAGAGTAGTATCGTCGATCGACCGATCTCGACCTCGGCTATAACCTCGACTCAAGGTTTCCTTTTCTTTCTCGCGAATGAAAATTACCGAGTAATGTTCGCCGTGTGCCATTCTAAAGCTCGAATTGCATTATTCACCGCTCGCGAAACGCGAGTATACGGTTGTTAAGTATACCTTTGCATCGTAGAATGACTTTGTCGCGTAACGCTAACGCTACGATGCAACGAGGAGACCGTCCGCGTCAATCGTCCGTATCGTTACGAATCACTCGAACCACACGCTTCGTCAAAGTTGCTTAATCGATTAGCGATAATAAAAGAATCCCAGCCGATGTGTACGACCGTTACATGGACGGTTTTGATTTTGATTTAATCCAAGGTTTCGATCAGAGGAGACATCGCGTCGTTTTTTCTTCAACGGCTGCTCTACTGGAAAAACAACGCACGCGGAGATGTAAAAGAACTTTCCATTCGTGGCTATCGCCTCTCAACGATACATGTATCCTTAACGAAATTTTTACTTAACCCAATCCGAACGGTCGTCAAAGGCTCCGTATACTATATAACGGTGAATCGATCAAAGGCATGGTGTGCTTCGCAAACTGAACGTCGTCTGCAAAGTTGCAGGTGTGCGCGCAAGCGAGAGCGCACCATAAAAGATACCGGAAGGATGAAATTACAAAGCACAGCTTGCACACCGACACGACTCGACTCGACTCGACTCGATGCGACGCAACGCGACGGTGCGGTATGTGCTGATACGTGGTACACGCGTTCCCGGAATCCTGAATTTCTCGTGGTATGGGTAAGATATTATACGTGGAAGAATTAATACCGGATTGTTTGTCGCTAAACGAGAGTATACTATATAATCTACGTTTCGGAATTGCACGCCAACTTTTCGATGCGTATTTTAACGAAAGCTTCTTGACATGTGTCGCGCCATTCTCGAATTGGAATTATCTTTGTCAATCGTGTTCTCCGATATTCATATCTATGTATATACGTTGTTCCGCGAAAAGGATATCGTTTATTAGTTTTTTTGGGAAATTGCTCGTAAGCAGGTGTAAATGATTCGTCGACGATCGTGCCGCGAATCTAGCATGAAATTCGAGCAATAGAATCGTTGGGTTAATCCGGACCGGCCGTCTCGCGTTGGTGGCGTTCGCGTTGGCATTTTAGCCGAGAGAATCGAAAGGGCGGGACAGAGAGCGAGGAAACGAGCGTTTGAAAGCGAAGGAAAGCCTGGTGTAGAACAACGTAATAGAAAATTTATTCAGGGTTTAATCACATCGCGACAAAGACAGCATTGTTCGAGCGTGAACAATAGGGCGGTTCTGCGGGTTCGCGTAGCGGTGACTGCGAGCATTCGGTCCCATGATTCGAAACGACTCTTTGCTTTTTTGAATTCAGGTCGCCAAGCCGCGCCAAGCCGCGCCGCGCCGCCGTCAACGCCGACGTATCGACGCCGCATCGTGTCGGTTCGACTCTTGGTCTCGTCCTCCTGGTTCTTCGATTTTATCAATTTATTATTTTCCGCTGCACAAGCCGTTGCCTCTTTTCGATTATCCATTTCGAAAGCTTTGCTCCGACATTTTCTCGACCAACGATCGAATAACTCCCGGTGAAAACTCCCCGTTCCTCGACTCGCGTATTATTCGTCCGAGCCAATGAAAAATTAACCCACACGATCTGTACGCGCCGAAGCATTGGAATTTCCTATGGATTCCGTTCCGTTGGAAAGAGCTCGCGAGGTGGATGGTGCACAGATTCTGAGAAACTCGGTTAATGGCCAAGTTGGTGTTGGTGCACTCGAGCATTTTCTCCAAGACACAAACGTTTCGACTGCTCGTCGATACTAGTCGTCACACGAGCTACGTGTTACGGAACTTTAAAGCCGATTTCCCTTAAACGAGAGCTGCTGTTGCTACTTGTGCTTCTTCCCTTCAACTTTTACACTACCGTTATCAAACGATGCAATATTCACTCGAACCATTTTATGGCTTTTATATCATCAACAAACACTTTGAGTGTTTGGATCGTCGCAGGACAAAATAACGTTGCACTTTTCACGGTTAACGCAGTTTAATTTATCATCGAGCGTTGAGTTGTCATTGTTGATCTCTTGTCTAGTTTAAATACTTTACGTTTGTTTTTATATGAAGATAAAGTTTAAATAACATGAGAACAATTCGTATTCGTATTCGACAAGGTTAAAAAATGTTTACGCATCGGACGAGCCGAACGAGCCGAACGAGCCGAACGCGACCGTTGACGCGAAGCAATTGTAGCTGGCTTGTCTTAGGCAGCTGTTCACCTAACCGTCCACGTCCAGCTTCGCTATCCCGACGCGTTACTTTGATGCCCGTTTCAATTACGCACACTTGACCGCCGCAACCAGCTCGATGTCTTTTAGCTCGCAAAGTGGATAGAACGGTTCGCTCGGAGCACTGCTGCAGGTTCTCGGTCTGTTTTATAATTTTCCGTAACGCTTTATGCCTCTCGTGTTTCGTAATTCCAAGATTCTTAGGTCGCGTCGCGTCGCATCACGTTTATTACTCGGCCGAACGTTTATCTTTGCTCGTGCTCTCGCGTTTTCATGATCCCCATAAACCAAATGAACCGTTTTTTCACTGGTAGACTGGTACGCGACTGCTAGGTTGCTCCGTGCGTTCCTTGTTCGAGGAAAGATGGAACTTTGGAAAAAGGAACCGTGCACGCGTATCGAGTACCTGCTAGCTCCTCGAGTAGCCGATCAGCTTCCGTCGCCGCACGGTATTCTCTTTCGTTCGGAAACGCGGTGAGCCACGAGGAATCCTTACAAAGCCCAGAGTGGAGTTTCCCTTTGGCAAAGCGTCGATCCCGAACGCTCGGACGATCCGGAAAAGGGAGCAAAGATAGAGTGAGAGAGAAATAGGGTACGGGAGAAAGAGGAGGGAAAGTAAGTTGCCGGAGTGGCCAATGAAGGAGCCGACAGAAGGAGAGACAGGAAAGATTGCAACAAATCTCGAGCCGGACAAACTAGGGTGAAACTTGTGACGAGTTTACTTCCCTTTATCGTCAAACTGCAAAGGAAAGGAAGGTACGGGAAACGTTTCATCCTGTTCGTCCAAGTGTCGACAACAAACACACATACGTGTACGACGAGAGACACCAACTAACCGAGAAACCCTCCTGTCTCTCTGATTCCAGATGAAACTTGGAAGGTTGTTACGGCAACTCCAAAGACCATGTATCTCGTTTTTATCCGCGGTCGTCTGATTATACAACACTGACGTTACACTCTGGACGCCGCGCGCCGGCGAGCCTCGGAGCGGTGAGTTCCGCGCGCGCGGTCTACCGCGAATCTTTCCTCACGTATGTAGTCGCCTTTCGAGCGGAATCGATGGAATAACCGTCATACGACAAACGAACGCGATACTCTCGTTAGATGTTACTAAATCAAGTACGTATGTAACTATGTACATCGTAGATGGAGCACTTGGACGGCAAGTGGCTTTCGAATAAACAAAGGCAACCTGCGATACGCAAGTTCTTTGCGGAAGAAGCTTTAAGCTTAGTTCTGTTCCGTTGTGCTCTGCTCTGCTCTGCTCTGCGATACTTGAAAAACAACAAGTAGCGAAAACACTCGAGCGTCCCTGCGTAACGGAATAAAGTACCCGGAATAAAAGCCGAGGAGAGGAGCGTAACGCGAAATATGCATCAAGGAAGGGCTCAAAGATGCGCTCGCATTTCATCCAGCTTGGTTACTCACGGATACTATGCCCATTCTTCCTGAAAAGCAACGTCGAAGCAACTTTGCTTATCTCCTCTACGAAGCAACATTTTTTTCAAGCTTGTAATCTTTTCGTCTTTTCGAAATAATTAAATTCATTTATAAGTTTCTCGCTGCGAATGCCGATTAGGTTTGCGTGTGTGCTGTCGCGTACTGATCGGTTACAACTATCTCTTAGACTTTAGACTCTCCGGAAAAGTCTGGAACGCTCGCGTAACTTTACGAACGAACAAGTTACAGGAAAGTCTGCTTCTCCCTCGGCCCCTTTCTCGGGTTTTCAGTTTTATAACGAACGTTGCGTTGTAATTTCGTTTAAACGAATTTAAATGTCAGTGAAACCGTCGAACCGTCGAACCGTTGTAACCGTTGTAAGCTACTTTCAGTTGCATCTTACTCCATTTTCGCCCAACACCTTCAACACCTTTCTCTTGGAGCAAAAATGTTTAACCAAGATCCTGTTGTTATTATTAGCGGTTTACGGCATTAAAATTCATCGAGTGTTTTGAGAGCAGATAAACAAAAAGCGAGGTAGGTACCATTTGAACGTTCCATGCACTTTTCGAGTGCCAAGTAATCCTTCTGGTCTGTATGAACAATCGAATCCGAAAACGTAGCAATTGAATTCGAGCACCTATTGTGTAGGTAAACTGGGACTGGAAAATACGAACCGATCGTCTAGTGACCGCATATATGCTGGAATCCGAATACGTTTCAGCCGTATTCGCATCTCTACGATCTCTCGGCCAATTTTTATTTTCCTAAACATCAACTTGGATCCACCGACTCGCGTGGCTACCAACACAAGTGGATCGAGTAGTTGTCGTTTGTAAACGATGCTAGCATGATACGTATTTAGAAATCGGTCTATCTCGAGCTATTTTTCACGTAATCTTAAAAGGTGAGAAACTCGAATGGTGGCGCGAAGAGAGTTACGAAGGTTAGCTATACTTGTGGTAAAGTCAACGAGCGATAAATCATGAAAATTACGTTTGCCGCGAATGATTTGTGCATGCTACAGAGGAATAGGGCACGCATTCGTCGCCATCCTGGATAGATATATCTTTCGGCAGCGAAACGGACGGGCAGCCAGAGTTGATATATTATATTTTTCGATGCATTTCGAAGCGAAGTGAAGCGAAGCGAAGCGTTCCGATGAAATATTAGTCTCGCAACGCGTGCGTTCGGTTAGCTCGCAATAGCACAGCTGTCAACAATTTAGACCCGTGTTGCGTTGCGATCGACAAAAAGTCAACAGCTCGTTTTTTCAAATACCAATTTGCATACATTAGCGATCTCTTTCGAATCGATTCTAGAAACAGACTACAACGTAGAATCTAGTAGAACTCCCCTCGGTTCGTCCAAGTCTACGAATAAAATTATGTTTAATCCACATGACTCCGATTGGTCATCCTAGTTCTGGTTAAGGCGGATTATCGAATGCCCGTTTCGACTATTAGATTGCTTTATCATCTTTTCTTAACGTTGCATTCCCAACGGACGATCGAGCTGTTGATCTTTTCTCGCAATGTTATTAGATGTAATTTCACGAAGAAGTCGATCCAGCGAAAGCGTGCCCGAGAACGTTTTCCAACCGTGAATTACTCGCACGCTTCCGCATTGAACGGTTTGTTTGCAAACTGTGAGAAGTGCAATGTCAAATATTTGCATCTCGAAACTCCGCAACGGGTAGGTACTCGAGAGTTTCTTTGTAACGCGTCGCGTCGTCGGCGCTGCCGTCGATTGGAACAAATCAACATTTTCGTTCGTTTCTTGGCAATGAGAAAATGGGTAAGAACGTTAGGTCGTAATTATTGGAACGGTAAAATGGAGGAGCTCGTTTCATATGGAGCGATATTTCCGCGAAGCGCACGAATGCATTACTATTATTCCGTGTTATCCTCGAATTAAACTAGAACGAAACGAAAGCCGGTTTAATTAACTCCATGGAGCTTCCGCGTACGAGTTAATTAATTTGCGTGCAACGAGATCCGGAACGCTCTTGCGGTATTGTTAATGTAATATTAGGGTAGACGCAAAATGTAATATTAGGGTAGAATCGGTACCGTGAATCGCGTGAGTGACGAGCAACAAAATGCGTCGCTCACGTTGCAAACAACCCTTGACTTTGTTTCTAGCTGCGCGCTTCCGTCCGCTTCTCCTCGACGAATCGAGGATGAGTCGCAACAAGCCCGATATTTTTCCAGAGGCGACCAATTTTACGTCCATCTTTGGCCCGTACACCTAATTTACGAAACGTGTACGTCTCGATTTTCTCGGACTTGTTAAATCGGGATGATCCGGTGGTAGTCGATGTGTTTTATTATTTGCACCGTGCCATAGGTTGCTATTACCCTCGCGAGGTACGTGACACGATGAGCTCCGGTTTCCCACGTGGCCTACTCGAGTAAGCTTCTTCAGACTACCTCCGGTACCAACTCTGGCTCCGACTCCTGCTCCGGCTCGGCCGCTACAAGATTCGATACTTTGTTGGACTCGTAGCACGTTCGCCGCGCTCGACAATCTCATTTCGTTGGAATTCTTCGATTCACCTTCGACATTGTTTCGCGTTGAACAAATTCGAAACTTTTTAAAGGATCTCTCTCGTATTTTATTATACGTTTACGTTCGTCACGTGACGTCGCGTCGCGTCGTAACTCGTGCGTACGGTAAAGAATTGCATCCAACTTGTGACGCGGCCTCAGCCCTCAGGGGCTGTACGACACTTTATACTCTATAGGATAAGACGAACCACGCGTTTAAACCGGTATCCGTATGAGCCGAAATACCTTGGTGTGTTTCTTACAAAATCTATTTACCTGGAGAAACTTTAATAGAACGCCAACGTTCGACCGACTAATGAAAATTTACCGCGTCAAATTTTCCCTCAGATTTCATCAAGCCTGTTTCGCGCTTAATCCTACGCTCGGTTTACCAGCTGTCGTAACTTGTCGTTACTCGAGTCTAATACGTATTTTTCGCAACGATAAAAATCCTTACGACTCGATTCTTTCTTTTTCTTTTCTCACGCGAGTTGCACTTGTGTCGGTGTCGCTGAACAAACAGCAGATTATTCTTTATTCGACGGTTTATTCTTGTCGTTTAATGGAAATGCTTACGGTGGACGTTGAGCATCGACTCGCGATCAAAGGTTGTACAATGTATACACGGAAGAGATCGCGCAAACGGAGCGGAGCGGCCGACGTCCGTTTTCGAGCGGTGAAATGGCAAGTTTGCGGAGCGTTACCTACGTATCTCCGGTTCATTCGTAACGTTTCCGCGAGAGTCTCGTACCAGTTGCGTAGAGTAACTATTCATACGCGATAACAAGTGTCGCGGAAATATTACACGATGACACGCGGTGTTTACACGAGAAATGTCTGGCGCACGCGATAATTTTACCTCGAAGCAAAGCACCGTTGCCACGTATTCCGTTGCTCTTTACATTCGGCCGATGAAAACAAGAGATGCGTCGAAAGAAGTGCAACCAGGTAGAATAGGCGTTCATTAGTTAAATTGGCAGTTGCGATGGTTGCGAGAAACGTTTCGGGATCGCTGGGGTTTATTACTCGAAACGGCCGAGTTCCAGTTTCGGAACATTGTTTAGTTTCCCATTCGGAAGTTGCGACTACTATCGAGGGATAACGTTAGAAAACAAGCGACAGCTACCTGTACGTATTACGGAGAGAAAGATTGATCGGTAGCTGATTACAGACGACGAAACGGTCATCTTTCTTTTCTTTTCTTTTGCTATACGCGTATCAGAGTACGAGCGAGTCGAGGTTGTCATATCGCGATGGCTATTCGTTGATTCGCGCTGCTCGCAACTTGAATGAAAATCAAGTTGGCGAGCATGGAGAACGAAGCTCTGAAACGTTTATCGCATCGATCATATTGTATCGTAACGTAGTCTAGTTGCGCCATGGCTATATTCTGTTTTTTCCACTCGAACCGGTAAACAGTTTGCTTTCTCTAATAAACGTGACCTTCGTGGTGAACATCGCCACAGTCGCGTCGCGTATGCATTATGTATATTCGTCTACACGTATTCGTGCACTTGATTATCGATCATCCAGCATTCGCGTGTCTTCGCACGATACGTTATCCGGGTCTGTCAACATTTACGTAGCAGAACATTCGAATTTAGCACGCGAATCTGCCCACGACCACGACCCCGACCCCGACCCCGACCCCGACCACCATCCCTCGAAGGTGCTTTAATTTTCAATTGTCCGGCGACAGTTGATCCACTTGTAAAATTCCGTGATGCAAGGCGAGAACAAGAAGCCTTTTTTTATTCAGGTATTTTACGCGCGACCGTCGGAAAATTTGATTGGATGAAGCGAAATCTCGCGTCTTCTGGTAACGCGATGCGTTTCGCGCGGTAAGATTTTAATACCCTTTAAGAGCTGTAAACATTTGCTTGGCTCGGCTTCAACAAGCTCGGGATAGGATGAACTTTCTATCCAGGAACACGTCGTTAACGACGTTTGGCAATGTATAGCGTTTCACCAGGATGACGCGCGTTCGCGTTCGCCTTTGCGTTTCTCCTTTTCATGGATTTCGCTGAAACAATGTTTATCATCTCGATCGTTTTTTCCCGCGGCCGATACTCGTTTGTCTCTTAAACGATCAGGAACACCACGTGTCGATGGCGTAACGATAACATCTTATCGAAATGTTTGCAACGAGGGTGTAAAAATTGTTAAGGTTCGAGTGAAAAGTTGTAACAAAGTCATCGGTATAGTCTTGATTTATTGCGAAAGTCTGCCAACCACCGATCAACAAAAAGAAAAACATCCTCCAAACTCGAATAGTTTTCGGTAAAAGCCGACGAGCTCGTATTCTAATTAGGTTTGCTGGTGAATCGCGAATTTGCTTAAAAGCGAAAACAGGTTTTCCAGAATCTTGAATCGCGTTAACGGCAGAGGTTTAAACGTTTTCGATGTTTCGCTCGAACGTCGCAATTGAAGCTTTCCGTAGGGTAGACAATGCGAGCGAGTGGTCGCATTTTTAACGGAAAACAACCGGCCTCCTCGATTCTTCGCCACGCCGTTCACCGCACTCGAAAAGTAGAACGCCTAACCCCCGAGCAACCTGATCCAGTTTTCCGCGACTCATCCGAAACGTCGATCAGCCGACGCGACACGATGCGACGCGCCACGACCGACGTCCGCGTACCCCTTGCAACCGTTGGTGAAATTAACATAGACTACCGCATCAGACAGATTTCATCGAAACGAGGTCTATTCGATCGAACAAAATTCTCTCGATTATTTACCGTTTCCAATGAACGAACTTTGTTTGTACTCTCGATTCCGATCCGAACCGAGCGCGAGCGACCGAAAATCGGCAAATTGGTTAAACTTGTAAACAAATTTGTCGTAATCTTGCATTATCGCGGATTACGAGTGATCGAGGGGAGAACAGAATAACGGCGTGTCGCGTCGGCGTCGGCGTCGGCGTCGGCGGCGGCGGCGATGTTATCGACACGCGAGCTTAAACCTTAGCACTTTCGATGTTTCTTCGTGTTCCGTGGTAGTTTACCTCCTAAGGTGAAAGCGAACGACCTTCCCGGCTCGAAAGTAAAGTCCATCGATCAAGCGATGAACCGAAGTGAACACGCCACTCCGTGCTCGCTATCAACTACCGACGTCGTCGAATCGCCAGTCAGTTATTCCAGTCGAGACTCACGGTCTGACCCAGCACCACCGCCAACACCAACGTCAATGCCAACGCCGGCTGACTGGCTTGGCTGACTGGCTAGCGTGTTACTAGCTAGTAGCGCGATACAACCGAGAATTATGTCACTATGCCAAGGCTCAACCTTGCCGCGACATGGTCGCCGATGAATACTGTATGAGACCACCTTACCGCTTCGACCATTCGCGTCGGCGTCGCTAGACAATCGGTCAGCACAGCTGACTCTGTTAACGAAACGACGCCGACGCCGACGCCGACGCCGACGCCCTCGACATCGCCATCGATTACGTTCCGTACGATCTGCTTCGGTTTCGAGCATCGTCGAAAATAACGCCAACTTGGACTGCCTTTGTAAAATGAAAGCAAAGCACTCGATAGAAAGAAGCGTTAATATCGTTCCCTGTTTTTAATGTGACAAGTAACAGGACGATTTATCGCGTTCCAAGATCGAGGATAAAAAACGAATAGCCGTATTAATATTCGATTTGGATGACGACAACAAGTTATCGTAAAATTCATATTACGCCGTATTATAATTTTCCAGTCTATCGAATATCCGAGCGTAAATTTCCTATAAATTGGATTACTCGGCCGGGGAACGAGGCAGATTGTCCACTCGCAACATAAATATCCAAAATTAGAGATAAATTATTCGCTATTCGATCAGCTCGCGTAACTTTAAGACAGAATTGATCCGTGGTTTGAGATAAGCCAATTAAAATTTGGCTGGAAATTTTAGCGGATGCTCTTCTGTTTTCGGTTCGTTTTAACGCATTTTCTCTTTTACAAAATTACCTTACGTTTTCGTTCTTCTCTTTGCGATTTAGCCAACGTATCGTGTATTTGGCTAATTTTTAGCTGACCGATCGACTTTCGATTCGACGCATCGAACCGAATTTGCGATAGATAGACTCGTCGAGTTTACCGCGTTCCTCTCAAGTCACAGCTGGTTAACCCGATCAACGTCCAACCGTTGGACGTTAACCGACGCTACTCCTGAACCTGACAGACCGACACGGTTCGTCAGCCACCTGGTTGTCCGACCGCTCGGGGTGCTTGTAAACCGATGATTTTCCACGACACAGCCGACCAACGCTTGGTTATCGAGCGAAAGTCGCAACCGTTGGATTTGGAAAACTTTTCCTACCAATTTTTCGACTGAAAATTCCCATCTCGAAACTAGTCTTTCAAAGAAGAAGAAGAACGTTGGATTCCATCGTTGATCGTGACAAGTTTCCAGCTACGCGACGTTCAAGTTTGCGCGAGGTGAGCCAAACAGTTTATATGTTTCATTTTTCGGTGTATTTGAAAGCGCAAGCTCGCCAAGTATGTCGTCGTCTCGCGCGACGCTTCTAGTCCAAACACTTGGTTTTAAGAATCTTCAGAGAAGGGCGGACGCGAACAAGTTCCGCGCGGCAAAAGTGGAAAGGTAGAAAAAGTGAGAAAGCTCCTCGAGAACGGAAGAGGGCAAATTCGGGCGGGACGGTCAATTTCTCGAGAAGAACACGAGACGGCGAACGAAGAAGATGCTTTTAAGAAAAAAGTAATTAGGGAACGAGATTGCCACGAGACACTTTGGTCGAGGAAGTGCGGCAATACGCGTACGTCGCGTCTTGTCCCGCGACTCTATACGTCGTTTGTTGATTACGTCTATTATGTAATTAAGTCTGGTAAACGAATGTCGTTTACAATTAGTTCAGTTTCGTTTCGTTTCGTTTCAAGGAAATATCAAAGAAATAACGGGTAAATGAACGGAACGCATGCGTCGACGTCGTTCTAGGTTTCGCATCACGGATCCACGATATCTTATCGTCCGAAACAAGTGTCTCTTGGATCGTACGATGTCGTTGGTTGCAAGGGAACGTTATCGACAGCTGCTGCTATTGTAATTGGGTACTCGAGGTTTAGAGGTTCCGGACACTTAACTTTACGATCATCCAAAGTTGATCGACTCGAGTGTTCCGGTCAAGTATGAGCTTCGAGCAAACTGATCTTGTGCCTCTATCGGTACTCGTCCCCTTCCCCGTTTAACCCTCGAATTACCGCAGCTTTCTCCTTTTCGGGGAATGCGCGACCGAGTTCTCCGTGAAACATGGGTTACGCTCGTTAACAACGCGTCGTTGTTCCCGCGTAATTACTCGTCTCACGAAAATTGCAAAATTTCATTCAACCAAAACTAGTTTGGATTGTTTCGGAATTCCTTCTATGCGGAAAACGCGTTGATTTTACGCCGACCAGTGTCCAACGATGATTAGAGTCGGTCCTCCATTGGCGCACCAGGAGGTTCATTGTAATAACCGGTATTACTCGATAAACGATCGAACGCAGACGTTCGTGGCTATGCAACACCACTTAGCTCTAATGAAAAAAGTTCGTTAGGAATGGTTGCCGACGGAAAACGTTTCTTAACATCGCCTTCGATGCGCGATAGATACACCTACACCTACACCTACACCTACACCTACACCTACACCTATACCTATACCTATATCGAGCGAGAACGCGGGAAAATAATGGAAAATCGCAAGCCTGGCGAAAGAATACGTTGGCAATACTATTTTCTCTCTCTCTCTCTCTCTCTCTCTCTTTTCTTTTCGACTAAAACGATCAAGTTTCATCGCGCGTGGTTTATCTAAATGTTCTCCGCTTTGCAACATCAAGATAAAACACGTTTTCCGCGGTGTGCAACAATCGAGTAGTCCTTGCTATGTACCTATGTAATATTAATTAGCCAAGTCGTACGTGTAGCGATTAATTTCAAAGCGTAACAGTAACTCGGAAAATGTTTACGAAATTAAGGTAAATCGATGGTCGACGAAACGCGTTGGAGACCGTTGGAGAAATTTTTCACGAATAATGTTTTTATTCGTATAACCGTCCATCGTGAAACCGATCGTAGACGCGATATCGTTCGACCAACTTGACAAATTATTGAACGCGCAACATGGTTCACCGTTTTACAACCTTTGCCTTTGGTAGCCGATTGCTGTTTGTCGCGACGATTGTTTCGACGAGACTTGGCTTCTCTTTAAATCCGCGTCGCCGGCCGTCTCGATTTTCTAACAGAATATTCGCGTACACCGTTTAGAACGTTTTCCATGACTTTTCCACTCTGCGAGCAACAAGAGAGCGACTGCTTCTTTGAAAAATATTTACTCGATGGATGCGACACGACGCGACGCGACGCGACGTAACGTTTCGTTTTGAACAGAGAAAGAAAGATTCGACCTTTCTCTCGATCGCGCAAACACATTTCCACGACAAACTTACTTCGATGACAGCCACAAACCACAATTGTCTAGTCACAATGTTAGCTCTGCTGCCGTTCCATCCGGCGTGATTGCATCCTTAGAAGCGACTACTTGATATTGGAATTAGTGCGGCAACTTCCAGCGAGTACATAGACGCGTTCTCCCTGGTGACTAGGTATGAATGGATCTGCGGGGTGTACGGAAAATGTTGAACCGGATCTGTGCATCTCGTTTCTTTCAGCAAACAAGTCTTTAGTCTTTTCTAGTCTTGTCCTTTTTAGCCCTTTCTATGTATTTTGTCCGAAATGTCGCGTCGGCGTTGCGGCAATCGTATCGTCGAATCGCTGATTTCACTCGGATGTTACAAATTTCTGTTACAGATCCAGTGCCGAGATCGTCGGTTGCTTTGCGAAGCAACGATCGACGGCGAAGAAGAGCACGCGATGAGAATCGACGACAGAATTAACGATCGATACCGTCGAGTTAGCGAGGCTTCTTCCGATCGTCAGAAAATCAAACGTCGTAACGCGACAAATGGCAAATAAACATTGTTTGTTACGCTTTTCAAAGTTTAGGCACGTTTCGTTGCCAGTTGGTTGAATGTGTCGTGCACGCAAAGCCGCGCACGAAATCTTCCTTGTTAACGACATAGGTGTACATGTATATCTTTTCGTAAAATTATTCACGCGTCTCGGAGAGTTGTCCGAAACCCGCTCGATCTCGTCGCGACTCGAGCCAACGGATACAAAGAGTGTTGCGATTTCAAGTATAACGCTATTATAACGCGACAGTAACAATGTTTGTTGGTAAATAATAACTGAAACGGCCGCGAATAATCGCGTGGTAGCGCGTTGATTCGTGCAAGCACGTTCGAAAACGCGAGCGAATCGTAGTTGTAACGAACAACAAGGAAAAGAGCGAGACGTGTTTGGAACGGAACGGAGTAAAATGAATGCTGGGGCGACGGCAACGCCGACGCCGACGGTAGCGGTGGCGTAGCCGTCGATTCGATACAGTCAATTAACTCTCGACGCTCTATTAGATTTAAAGAGCGGTTGTTTTCAATGGACACTCGCGAAATGAGATAGTACTCGAACCGGGCCCAGCAGCTTGGCAAGATTACCAGTAGTCGAGGAATCGGTGGCTGGTTAAGACGGAGCCAATTAAAAGTGACGGTCGTTAACCGATAACTTTTACGACAGACGAGACGCCGCGGAAACACTCGTGTAACGTACAAACACGATGGCCGTCGCTGTTCCGAAAAAATTTCGACATCGATGTTGGCGTCGTTTCATAGCGGCCGCTCATCTCTGCGCAACCATCATGTGGCTCGATGGAATTTTGAGCTGTGACGGGCAAAAACCGATAAATCTCGGCGGCGCGAAAAGACGAGACGTTTACATCGCTGGATTCTTTCCGTACGGGAACCACGTGCCCGAGAGCCACGTTGGTCGCGGCGTTATGCCTTCGGTGAAGCTCGCTGTAGATCACATCAACGAGGATCCTGCCGTGCTGAGAAACTACCGACTGCACATGTGGTGGAACGATACAGAGGTGAGTGGATCAAACGATTACGTTAAACCCGCAATGGGAAATTGAACGTTGAGCGATCGTTGTCGACGCGACGCAAACTTTCGTTTATACTTGGCGAGTAGTATAACTCTAGGATCGCTCGGACACACCAAACGCGTACGTAGCGTAACGCGCAACACTCGGGAACGACTTACCGTTCAAAGTTTTTCGCGACCCGAACAAGAACCACCCAAGTTTCCCGACTCGGAAAATTCGCTTCCACGTCGAAAAATTGACTAGATTTTCCATTCATTTTCCGTAGTCGTGTAGAAATTGACCTGTAAAACCTAGTCGAAGACGAAAACGAATGGGAACGTAGGTTCGTTCGATCGAGAATTCGGCTCCGTGTTTAATATTCCAGAGGTAGTCGGCCGTGATCGCAGCAATCAATTTTTTAAATTCCACAGAGCCAATCGATATACCGAGAACCTTTTCCATACGAGTTAAACATTACATTTAGAATATGGGTTAGTAGGTCTTTCGATGACGCTAGAAAACATTCGTACATCGTTAAAAATTCTAAATACATATCGTTACGTAGAGGAATAACTATCGATTCGATTAACGATTCGATATTTCGATACGTTTCGAAAAATTAGATTTAATATTTTAAAGCGACATCGCCGGGACGTACAATCATTTAAAGAGATCGCGATGCTAGAGAGCAGCGCCGTATGCAATTTCCATAAAACAGTCGTAACGCGAACAGTACAAAATCCATTTCAATTATCGAAAACAAGTTTACACGGGTTCGTAAAGTGAAAATCAGAGCTTCCCCGGTTTAGTGAACTTTCGCACGTGCAGATATTTCTATTAAATTGTACTTGTGTCGTAGATGGAAGACGAGAAAGCCAAGTGTCGGACGCTGCCGCGCGACAAGTCTATTTAAGTAGAATGGGTAAACGATCGGATGGACGCGGCTGCTCCGTACACACGTCGGCGTCGCGTCGTAAATGGTGTCGCGGTACAAACGTCCGTTTCTATTATAATTCCGAGGCCACCGCCAAAGACCAATTCGATCCTGTACGTAGCATGGAAACGTTGGAAAAATTCAACAACTAAATCGAATTCGTTTAACATGCCTACATAGCGCATACTTGCATTAAACAATATTTTTAGCTATATGACTATTTCAAACCCTGTTACCAATGGCCGGTCGTTACTTGGCCAAAATTTCTGGGAATTACGTCGAGGACACCAAAAATTCGTATTGTTCACAGAAATTACGCGAGAGCGTTTAACAGTTTCGCTATTGTGCCGAAACGGAAAACTATGACCGCCATTGTTCTCATATTTCGTGTGCGCGCGCGCGTACCGTTTTGGCTTTGCTTCGAAAACTTGGTCCTACTCGGATCGTCTGTTATTGTACGTGTTTTAACGGTGAACTTGTCAGAAATGCTTGCGAGGTAACGCTTTCCACGTGAAACTTTGTTGCCAGAGCTGACCATTTCTATAACGTTTACCCGGCAAGGGCCATCACGTTCGAGAATTAATTACGTTGAAAAACATAAATAGCAGCAGAGGTTGGGGCTGGATACGGAACGGAATCGTTTGCACGTGAAAAAGTCGCAAGACGTAGATATCGCGAACTGGGAAACCTAAAATCCACATCACGTTCGTTCGGGTGCGGACGGTCTCGGAGAAGGATAAAAACGGAGTTTCGGGGCGGTCAACGATTGGTCCGGCTCGTCGAAACGCGAGGGTGACACGCGATGCGGAAGAAAAGGGGATTCATCTGTTCGGTGCGATGCGCGATCGATCCGTAGATAATCGGCGAGCAATAATAGGGCCAACGGCAAGGGACGCGTCAGAGTCTTTCTGTTTTCTCAAAGGTTTTTCGTTCCCTCCAGCTCGTCGTAGCTCCAACTTGTCGATTCGAGTCTAAATAAGTTGCGAGTTAATGCTCGTAAGTTGATTTAGGTAGTTTCCGTTGGGCGAAATCGAGGAGGCCGAAGAGTATCGGTACGTTTGTCCGATGATGGTAAGCTATATGAAATTTCGAGCGACGCGCACGCGTTAGCTCGAACAAAGATGATGGGAGAATGGGAAAAGAAAAGACGCTCGAGGAAGATTGATAGAATCGAGACGATAAAGAAGGGTGACGAGGCGTAAAGCGAGGCGCGACGAGGCCGGAAAGCGACACGCGGAAAGTAATGGGAAAGGAGAAGGACAGGTATAGAGGAAGCTCACCTTGACTCGGTGGCTGTGCAATATCGATCCGTCGAGTAAACTCGCTAATATAATTGTCCCTGTAGCGCAAAAAGCCGCGTTGCAACGCGTTGGTGCTATGGATAACGTTGCTATTGCTAATTCGCGACCACCATTTGTTAGCGGAATTTTCAACGTCACGCGCGCAGCTGCTCGGTACCTCTAAATCTAGCGATTTTTCGCTCGGCTAATTTTAATCGATCGACTTTGAAAGAGAAACGTTAATTTGGCGTTAATTTAAACGGGCGAAAGTTTGCGCGGCGCGAAAATCAAGTTTCCCACGCGACTCGATAAAAGAGCTTACGCGAACAAAAGAAAATTTTGTTTGTCGTATCATAGTCGAAAGCTTAGCAAGTGTACGGATCAAGTTAAAATTGATTGAGACTGAATGAAGCGTAAACGCTGGCACGAAACGGTAACCCCGAGCGATAAAAGTAAGCGCGCGTGTCTGTAGTCTGTACTTACTGCCAAACCGACTTTCTCTTAATTCAATAACGCCGATTCCGTATCGTTTACCGTTACCGTTCTCATGGATACATCGCGAGATGTGGTTTCGCGCGAGAAGATTCACACGAGCGCGTTAAGCGCGCGGTGCGGTACGTTTAATTGGCGCTGTCGTAAAAGCAGGAAGCTGTGGAAACAACGATAACAACGATAACAAAATTACTCCCTGCAAACCGGTAGGACTTTGGATCTGGACTTTGGATGGGCTTTACGTGCATCCATGCGCACGCCGCCGGCGACGCTGCGCTGTGACATCGACGCTGACGTGGCTGTGCCATGAAAAGTTCCAAGGAGGATGGTCATCTGCGAGATCATTTCAGACGTACGTTTAGACTCGTCTCCTGCGCTTTACGTAACAATTGTCATTGTTTTCGGTTGTTTAATTGGAGAAACGCGCAACGACACGGTCAGAAAATCCATCGAGTATCGGTTACTCTCGGACGATTCGATCGCGACTAATTCCAAGGCAGAGACCAAAGGGGAATAAGAGTATCTTTGGAGCTTTTACACCGATCGAGGATTCGAATACGTAGGCGCACCGCAGGGCTTTCAGCGATATTTTCTTTGGTCGAGTTAGGTTGTCGATGTTATCCGTTAAGCGTTGCAGATCAAATGTATTTACGATCGATTAAGTAGAAATCGATTGGCGCGTCGAAACGGCGAGGCACAATTTATCGTATCACGGGGCTCGGGTTTATCGCAAGGCAGGAAAAAGAAGAGAAACCGCTCGATTCCAGCAATCACGATCGTTACGACGAGCTAACGTAATTTCTTTCAGACCGACATTTCTATCTTTTAACTTGTTCCGACTTGTTCCTTTACTCCGGTTTCGGAGAGCACGTTTCCTCTCTTAGTTTTTCTCTATTTTCCTCTCTATCCCGAACACGGTGGAACGATATAGTCTCGCAAACGTGCGCGATCCAATAACTCGACGCTCTTGCTTGGATTAATCGGATTTATTAATTGACCGTAGTTGATGCTACTAACAGAAGTAATTTAGCGATATTTCTATTTGCGCGCGCGATAACAATGTACATAGAAACACGACAATTGGAGCCGTTTCGATAGCGTAGACGCGAAAGTGGGAATAAATTTTTAATAGAATCGTAGGAGAACTCGTCGGGACGGATAGGTTTTCCTCGATCGATACGCGAAGGACGCATCCTTTGTGAATCCGAAATATCGCGCGATATCGAACGGCTATAAATGTAAAGTTGCCATTCGAAAGACTTTGAGCTTTCCAACGCGTTTCGCGCGTTGTCTGCAATAGCCCGTTGCGTATTTAATATTTTTCTTCCAAAGCGTTAAATGCGGCAACATCGGTGTATACTCAACCGCAGCCGTAATCTTATAGTGACCTACCGTGAGGTGGTGTACGATGTAAAACTTGGTAGAGACGCGACGCGACGCGACGCGACGCGACGACTCGATTCGAAGGCGATCGCGCGACTCGAGGACCCTTTCGTACCGGTCGTTATTCCGTAGGGAGACGGTGATTAACGATTCCACGTGGATCGTTTATGCAAGTATGCGCTCGAGCTTTCGGTCGAAAAGCTGTAACTCCTGAAGCTCCGACGCTAAGATTTGAGCAAATAACACTCGAGCCGAGATAGAGGAGGCAGAGGAAGAGGGAAAGCACACGATCCGGCTCATACCCGGACCAGCTAGCGATGGAACGAAGACGCTTCGAATCGTTTCGAACGAGAAACGCCATCTCTCGAACCTTGCGAACGCTACTAGAGATCAGCCTCGAGTCTCGAGTCTTTCGCGTAACGAAACGATCCTCGATCGACTCAACGGATTCAGAGACTCGCAAAAGCTTCGACAGTTGACAGTTTCCATTGGAAAAGTTGAAATTTGCCGAGTCTCGGTAAGGATAGGAGCCATGTTCGCGTCACATTTCCACGTTATCTTCGTTGCTTTCCGCGCTTCCTCGACCGCGATCTTTCGAACAAAATGTTTGCGCGTCGCTTGTTCGTTTGGTCGAATTGCTCGTAAAGTTGGAACAACGAGAACCGAATGGCCATCGCTAGCCAACGCTGTCTCTTGGAGTCTATAACGACCCTCCCTCGTTCCCGTGGCTGCTGTTCCCATTGAACGGGGGGTGAGATGTTTGCGATGGAATTTGAAAGTTCAACCCCGTCGAGAGCTTCGGTCCTTTCGAACCTCTCAACCACTTCACCCTCCGCTGTTATGTGCCGCTTTAACTCCACTCGTCCATCCAGTCCTCCTCCCACCGACTCCGATCCGGTGGCTGAATTTAAAGGGTCGATCGAAAGAAATCCTTCGGTTCGCGCGTTCCTCCTTCTCTTCTGTGGCTCCTCTTCTCCACTAGATCACCGTATCGCGTCGCGTCACTATTGCGTCGAGATATATGGTAAATGAATTCGTTACCAAAGTGTTTTCGATTCGAATGAAACCTGACCGACGCGCGACGGCTTTACAACGAACGACGATGCAACACGAATGTTTTCTGTATGTTTCGCGATCGCTGCAATGCTCGGTTTATCGAAATGTCATTTACTGGACAACCGAATCAACGATTCCCGTTAATCGTGTTCGGTATAAAGGTAGTCGACCCGTTCCATATGTCGGAAAGTTTCTCGAAAATTCCAAATTTACCGAGTTTATGTCGCAAAAGTTTCCGACCTAGCTCTCTGCCTTTGTATTTTCAATATCAAATACAACAAGATTAATGCAAAACTGTGCCTAATTATTCCAGTGTTTGTTACATAATACAAGTCTCCGTTCCGCGTTGGAAACTAGGTTTGAGGCCGCTCTACGTAATTGTGGAGATTTTAATTAACGAGGAAACTCGATTAAGCTTGCTGCAACTACGGTACTGCTGGACGGTAGAAGCGCGTAAAGTTCTCATCGGGAAACGATAGAAATCAAGAAACGCATCGATACGGTTCGTTTCGAATTTTCTCATTGTTCGACGCTACTTTGACCATCCAACAGCAGGCCCCTCTTCAAGTAAATATGTAGCTTCGACTCACCGGCATAGTCGATACATTTATCGATGTCGAACAGAACGGAATATAATTTTTCCACAAGTATCGTTTGAACCGTGGAATGGTGGATCGATGAAACACGAAACGTGAAACCGAATAGAGAACATTATCCTCCTCGAGCACGTTATATGTACGTTAACGTTGACGTATAGTCTTGGTGATCGTAATCTCGTAACGTTACTCCCGAGCACGCGCTTATTTGTCTTGGTCGAGTCGGATCTTGTTTTTCCAACGCGTTAACCTCGACGCGTTAAACGTTCACCTTTGTCGCGATTGTGAACGAGAACGAGAATTACTAGTCTAGGACGACGACGACGACGAACACTGTTCACAGAGAAAAAAAAACAAGTCTTACGAGAGAAACGACTGGCCCTTAAAGAGTCGATCGGTTTCTGCTCGAACCGGAAATGGCGAGTACGATCCGACACGGACCCTTGCCTTTAGTCGAGTGTCCGTTGTGGAAATATGTATAAGGAATACGTGTTCCAGTATAAGTTTCGAAACTCGAGGTTTGCCGAGAAAATAAGCTAGAAAGCTTCCAGCACACATCTAAAAAGGCCACGAGTTTCTTCGATCCGCGATTCGAGACTTCCGAAACTTGGGTACAGCCACGGAACTAAATATCGCAGTTTTTTTTCTTTTCTTTCCTTTGATCGAATGAAAACATTGCGTAGACACAGATCGAAGGTATGTTTTTCGCAAATACGTTTCACGTCTCGTTTTAACCTTAACGATGCGACGCGACGTGGGGTTGCAAAAGTACAGCCAGCAGCGGCACAGTTTGGTACACTTCCGAATGCAGACTGCATCCCGGAACGATCTCAATTGCCGACGTAAATGTTATCTTTGTGGCTCCCAGCGTGGCTCGGAGACATGGTAATTACCACGACTAACCTAACCGCGCATTCAGAGCGAAACTTGCCAACTTTGCGTACCGAGTCGCGATACTTTTTCCACTTGCAGTCCTCGATTCCCCGTCGCGTCTCGCGATTTACTCGAAAACTATCTGGCTCGTTTACCGATGTTCCTGCTCCCTTTCGAAACGATTAGCTCGGTCCGTTGGCGTCTCCATAAATCTTGACTCTCGACGATAGAAATGATAGTATATTTTGGGGCACGGTTTTGGTTTGATCCGTTTGCAGCCAGAGGAAAAAAAATCGGTTAACAAACAGGTCACGGTACGCTTAAACGATCTCGACCCTTTCATCCGTGTTTGTTCCTTTTACTTTTTTTCTTTCTATTTTTCCTTTTTCGATGTACGTTTTTATGGTATCGCTCGAGGCATCCGCACGCACTGTATGCGGAAACACGATCGCGGTCGAATTTCCTTGATATTCGACGTTTTTCCCGTCACTTTTTGGCGGAATATGGAATCCAACTACTTCCCTTTTGCATTCCACTCCGTAAACATGCATTCCCATCCAGCAGACGCATTCATCCGAGTCTCTCGCGTCGATAGGAGAAAGGAAACGCTGCGAAGCACAGGCTTTTGCAAGAAAATTCGATAAAGCGCACGCGGTGCCGCGCTGCGCCGCGCCGCGCCGCGCCGCGCCGCGCCGCGTCGGCCGGACTGCTGCATACTTGGCATGCATCAAACACCGGCCAGCTATGCTATACACGTACACCTCTAGAGTATTACTGCTGTTTTTCTCGATAACCTCGTAGATCGATACGAGCTTGTTATTTAACTGTTGCTTGTTCCGCCTCTGTGTTAAGTTACACGCGTTTCACTGTCGGATTGCTCACCGTTGCCATTCAATTAATATCAGAGTACACGTGTATATCTCGATGAACGCAGATGATAATGCGTTCGTTTTGCTACTACTCGCGATATACTGTCGACGCCGACGCCATCCGTAATTTCGGCAAATATTTAAATTCACGATTACTCGATGAATTTTGTCCAAAGAAACGGTCACCAGCGGATGTTCGTCGCGCAGCCCAATGAAAGTTGAACGAAATCAAAAGTTTCGCTCGTGCAGCTCGTCGGGTTCGCGTCGCATATACTATTATATGCGACGGCGGCGTCGAGCGAATGTAACTTGGAGTTGTACATATATTCATCCATACCCGGAAGGAACTGCGACTGTAGATCGGTCCTTTCCGTGTCGCGAAATGAATATTAATATGGTCGATGGATGGCTGGCGCAATGTTTCATCGCGCGTAACATCGACGACTTTCGCGCGATTTCGAGCAAAGAGAATTAGCCAGTTGAGTCGACATTTTCGAATTATGCCGGACGGAGAAAAAACGGAATTTAAAAAATGCTAAATATGCTCGTCGTACCAGTGTCCGAGGTAAAAATAATTCTTGCATTCGTTTCGTGTTAATTTCGCTTTTTCTCGGAAAAATTCATCGCGTGGCGAACCCGCCAAGCAAACTTTGTAACGGCTAAAAATACGAGAAAATTAGAACAATTACGGACGCGAAATCTAGTCGGAAATTTAGTCGCGAGTTATTCTTCTCGACCGTGTATCAAACGCAAAGTACGATGCAAGAATAAAGAAATGGGATATGGGAAAGCGTAGCTCGCGTTTCTCGAATCCCAACGTGTTACAAGTAAATTAATGGGACGTTTGCTTTCCAAATCGCGTCTTTGTGGAATGCCTACTCGCATCTGATTTCGCAACGCGGCACGTATTTTACGAGCACTCTCCTCGCGAGACCATTGTTTTCTTTTCCTTTTCCTTTATCTATTTTGGTCGCGTTTCGCACTTTACGCCCCTCCCAATGAATCAACGATTCTTTGTCCACTCCCTTTATTTTGTCTTTCGATCATACCGATGACCGTTGAAAATAAGTAAATGTTGGTGAAAGTATCGCGTGAATTTTGGTTGCGATTAAAGGAATTGCGATTAAAAGTAAGGAAAATGTGTCGGGTGGGTAGATTAAGGCAGGTTCGCGTTACATTAGGAACACGACAGAACTTTCCGACAGATTCGATACGCGGACATTTCCTATATTCGCGAGCAACGAATCGGCTTCGAGAGAGCCTATCGGAAATAAAGGGAGAATGATTTCTTTCTGTTGATCGTAAAGCGGTCCAGAAAGAAGGAAAGAACGAAAGAACGAAAGAACGAAAGAACGAAAGAAAGAAAGAAAGACGCGTCCCTATCGGGCAAGCAATCAACCTACATCTACAAAGTTACTACCGGCAGAGGCAGGCGGACAAGTGGCTGGCTAGCGACCTACTAGGAGAGACAAGCGGCGTAGTTACATATCAATTCCTCGGTTCGATATCCAATAGTCGATTGCCTATCGCTCATTTCCTACGAGCAAGAGTTATTGCTTTTCTATAGAGGTCTTGGCAGCCAGCTGCTTGCGCTAGATCGATTCGTTCCTGGCCCCCCACAGCAGGAGCTTCACCGTTCAGAGACGATCGAAACTCGTGTCTCGTCGAAAAAGTTTAGTTATACGCGGTTCGTTTGATCCGCGGGCGGATCGATCGATGGAACTCGCTCCACTTGTTGTTGATTGTCCATTGATAGGAGAGATCGAAAAAACGCTCGAAAAGATAGGCGTTCGATCGGCAACGATCATCCGATTCCCAGTTTCCCGACTCTGTCTCGTTGGTTTATCATTTCGTGCTTCTTTGGACAGTCTAATTTGTCGGGTTAGGAGAGCTTTCGTAACGCGTGTCCTCCATTACTTGGACGCTTAATCGTCTTATACCGTGAAAGCAAATGCTTCGTGTGCTTAAACGATCTAATGTAATTGGGTATCGATTATATCCTACGAGGCCTGAACGTTCCTCTCGTTTGCTTTACGCTTCCTTGCTGCGATAGACTTATTTCGATGTAGAGGATCGACGGTTTAATCGACCGGTTAACGCGAAGCGACGCCGACGTGAACAAAACGCGGCGCGAACAAGGTTCGACAAACGATCACGACGTGATTTTCACGAACCTCGATGCCACCTCCGGCCTTATCCTGACCAAATATAATTTTAATTAACGTTGATAGTAACGAAGCGCGGTAACGCTCTTAATGCGCATCGAACGGCTATGTACGATAATGTACAAGGTGGACCACTCGACTAGAATCAATTTGGCCTAAAATCAACATTTACCAAGTCATCGAGCCGCTAACCGTTGCGAGTTTCGGTTCGTCTATCGATCGACTTATTACAGAAAAATTGCTCGAATCGTTCTGCACTTAAAACGGCTGCGATCTCGCGACGATGATGTTTGGTTGCTCGTATTCAACCGATCGGTTTCTAGCACTACCGCAGAAAGACTCTACACGACTATAAGACGACTTTACTGCGATCAACGCGAGAGATACATTTCAATGGATGTTTTGCTTTTGGAGATGGACGCGGCGCGCCTTTTGCACCCGCAAACAGTGTAATTGATGCGATACATCGTTCCGCGAGAATATTATAATTAGAACGGCGTTCGTTAGAGGCGCCCGTGCCGCGGCGTAGCCAGGTCAGCGCGTCCAGCCTGTTTAATATTTCGGAACCGTTATCGAACGATCGCGATTTAAACGGATCGAGGGCAACTTGTGCTGTCCTCGATAGAATCTCCGGGATCGACGGGATCGACAGTGTCGATGGCTTCGACGAAAGACGAAACTTGTCGAAATCGTTCGACGACACGAGGACCGCGACTCGAGACTTTATCGATTTTCCAAAACCTATTTTTACAAAATAGCTATTCCGCCTTCCTTTGCGCTCGAGTTTGCCACTTGCCACCTTCGCTTCCTTACCACGCGTCGTTTTCCAAGTTGAAAAGCGAAACTTGAAGATGCTCTCGCGTAGATATGCATTTCACTCGATCGATTTCGGCGAGGCGAGGCAAGGTGAAACTAAACGAAAAGAAACGAAACGAAACGAAACGAAATGAACGTTTGCATACAAACCGCGACGTACTTGTATTAGATCGCCAGGCTCGAGTATAAAGCCAACTCTCGCTCGACTATGCAATCACTTATTTCTCGCGCACTCTAAGAAGCACGATGAAGCGTTTGAGGATCGCGCGCACGCTTGCACGGTCTGTGCGAGTTCCTGCCAGTGAAATGCTAATGAAAGCGTCGTCTAATCTGGTTTATTCGTTCGCTATGCCACGAGTTAATACGAGCTTACGTACAAGGCAAACGCCCCGCCCACGCCCCTGCCGACAGAATTACATGTTTTGACGCGAGAAAAATTCCCCACGAGAATCGTAGAATTTGGCTTGATTAATCCAAGATCATTAACCGCGGAACAAAGTGTAGTAGATTGCGATCAAATTTATTATACATGCGCGTACGTGTGCGTTTTAAATGGAAAACAAATGACGTCGCCGGAAGAGCACCAAGAGAGCAACGAGTGTCGCTTTAGAAACGTCTAATTGTAGTAGGAAAAGAACCAAGTCTAGAGTGGATACGTTGAAGAACGAACAAAGAAATCGAGGTTAAGCGGGCATCAACAGTAAACGCGACCAACACTCTTGCTCTTCTGTTGCTGACTCTGGGCAATAAGTTGTCGAAAGTAAGTTTTGTTGAATCGTCGCCCGTTTCGATAAACGACCACGAGTTCTAGACCACTAGATATGCATCTTTTAAAAAAATATCGTCGTTTGATTTCGTCGCGCGAAACTTTTCTTGTCCTCGTAATCGTCGATTTCCCTTGTTGCTTTGGTCCTCGTTCGCGGATCGCCTCTTTCGCGCTCGTGTTTGCTTTATTGGTAAATCATCCGTCTTTCCGCATCCACTTGTAATCTGCACGCGTCACAGGTGGCTCCTCCAATCGGTGTCAAACACGTGCACAGACGAGCTACAAAATAGACCAGTCGTCCGACGAGAGCTTGCGACACGCGACGATGTACAGGTATATGTTTGTTTGTCGCGGAACGCGCGGTCATTCGAGGGAAATAGGTTGGTTAATTTAAGCGGTAATTGAACGCAGAGTTGACGAGACAGACATTTTCCACTGGAATTGGCATCGAATGGCCCGGAGGGTTGGATTTCATTTAACCCGAGCTCTCGATGCGTCTACGAAAGCGACTCCCGCTTCGTAAACTTAATCCAAGATTCACAGAATGGGAAACGGGTAAAACGCTGACACGAGTCGGCGAGATGAAAATAACCAACCGTGACCGGGGTGGTAGGGATTCGAGTGTACGACGAGGGTTCGCCTGGAGGTAGGAGCTTCGATTCGGCAAACAGTCCAGTGAAAGGCCGAACCCCTTAAACTTGTAGCTGGGACGCGACGCGATGCCGGAGATTGAACATACGTCACTCCCGACGCGCGACGGTGGCAAACGAGCAGCCGGAGGGTGGATAAACGCGAAATTTAATCTGCGCTCGCTCATCGGCTCGCTCTCCTTAGACCCGGACAGCAAACGGAACACTTTCGTTTAATGAACTTTTCAAATGAAAAACCTGCCAATTTGGTTGCGATCGAGTCAAAAATGTTGCTACACCGAGTCTGATCCGGCTTTCTCGCTAATCGAGGATTACCTACGTTTACTCGTATGAAAAAAAATTAGTTGGTTTGTCGCAGGCCCAGAGACGAGAGACGAGAGACGAGAAATGAGAGACGAGGTCACGCTCGATTGCCCCCTTTCAAACAAGATTTCTCTTTACACAAACGCGTGGCTAGCTCTTTCGATCTTGGCCCTTGGCATTGTTCGCGACGCGCTGCTCCCTTTCACGGTATCCCCTTTTCATTCGAAAGAAAGTTGCCGGCTGAAGAGAGAGGATGAATCGCGGTACGTGGTTTGAGTCGAACTTGGTTACCCGATGAAATAATTCGAGAAGCCGAGTGGTTCCATTATTCCAGCCATTTGTTCGACGAATTCTAGCCAAAGTAATTAGAAAGAGGCGCCAGCGTTCGTTACTTTCCGTGCCACTCGACCATTTCGTCGATTCCGTTTGCCAGTCGAGGTGACGGTAACCAACGACCGCCACGTCGGTGCCGACGTTAACCTTCGACTTTCCTCCGTTTATTCTCCCAAAGTTTCTACGAAACTGTCGCGTACCGAAACAAAAGTATATTTTCACGATAAACGAGCTAGCTCATCGTCGCGCTTCCCGAACTAAACTGCAAAGCGAGTAATTAACTTGCCAAAGCCACGGTCTTGCGACTGAGAGTCAATTTCGGACAAGTTACTCGTTACTCGCCAAATATTCGTAGAGGAACTAGGTGCACGGGCCACGAAATCAGTTGCGACCATCTCGTAAATATTCATAACGCAAAGTAACGTTTGCGGACGGTAGAGCGTTCGGTAGGTGCGCGTAATCCTGCAAATCGTCCGACGAGCTTTACACGGTACGAGGTTTGGTCACGATTGGCCGTTCGGTTCGGTCGTTTCTAGGCCCGCGATGCGCGATGGCACGCGGGATACCTCCATATTCCCAACACGTTCCCACGCGAGACCCTCGCGGATTGAAATTTCTCATGCATCTCTGGAATCTCTACCGCAAGCGACAAACGAAGAAATTTCATATTTGCCGGTGGTCGATCATCCTTGAAACACGCGACGCGAGTCTTTAGGGACTGTAGCATGCGTGTACGCAGCTACGATACGAGTATAGGCTACAGGGAGGCTAAAAGGTTCCCGCAGATACGAGAGTCGAGAGATACTGGAACCGGTATTAAAAAAATGTAAAGCAAAGTAACGATCAGAAGAATGAAAAAAATTATTTAAGAAGAACTTTTAGTCTAATTACTATTGTACGTATGTGGTTACACGCTTTAATAAATAAGGGAACGGAACGGAACGGAACGGAAGGCACCACCGGATCGATCGCGATCGACGTGTACACTTCGAGACGTGCGGATTCGGCAGGAAAATGATCAGGCTCGAAAATCGATAATAATTGGAGTTTCGTGTTTCGTGTTTGACGTGGTGCTACGGCTAGGTTAGAACCAACGCCAGCGATCCTAATCGACATTCTCGCAACGGCAACGGTCCGATCGCCTAGGTTCGTTGTCGAGGTACCGTGACGCTAAGTTGGAAAGCACCAGTTGGAAACCAGCTCGCGTTCCCCTGGTCGGGAAGGTAGTTGCGGCGGATTTGGTCAACGGCGAAAGTCCGTCCAACTCCTTTCCGTCTCGGAGGGCGCGGTTTTCTCCAGTAGCGTTTCAAACTTTTTCGGACAATGTAACTTTAAACGCGCAACGTCCGATTCATCGCAAGTTTTATTTCCGTTTCCGCCGCGAGCTCGCAAGGCTCGTTTCAGCGTTTATTTACACGCTTCCTCGGCGAAATCATTTTTAAAGTTGGTTGCGCTACGCGTTGCGCCACTCTCGACAAGCTCTTGTAAATTTTCCAGTCTTTCAACTTTGAACCGTTTAAACTTTTAGTCGTATCCTCTTCCGTATACGTCGACATCGGAGCCGGCGCGGCGTCGCCGTCGGAGAGCAAACGCCGCGAAACTCGTGGAAATTGAGTGGTTTGTAAAAGAAACGTGATTTTGTGTAAAATGTGTGAATGTTGTGTACGTTTCTCGTAGACCCGATGCCCTGCGAAGCGTCTACGAGGAAAGTGAAGCGTTTCCTCGAAATCGTTACGTTCGAAATGGAACCGTGACAGCGGCACCGGGTTGTCGTCGTTACCGTTTATTAGTCGCCGAAGTAGAGATCGGATCTGTCCGGGTCTAATTAATATTTGCTGGTTATTCGCGTCGCCGTCGCCGTCGCCGTCGCCGTCGGCGTTTGCGTACGCCGCGCGAGTGTTCCCATGAGATAATGTTCGCGACGTTGTCTGTTCGCCTCATCCTGAATTCAATCAACTTCTCTCCCCTCGCGTTCACCTCTTTTCACTTTCTTAATTACGCTACTATCGAGATACGCCCGTAACACGCCAAACGAACAATTTTTATCGAATAGCCTCCGAAAAGGTCGAAAGGTAGCGGCAACTAGAGTTACGATGTAATCGCTCGAGTTGAGATTTGGTTGAAGCGACCACAAAACGGAACTCTGCGAAATTAAGATTGTTCCGCGACTGTTTAGGAAATGTTTACAAACACGGTCGTTTGCTTCATTCGGATAACATGTATTCGGCCGCGGCGCAAGGGAACGTGACACGCCTGCGAATTATTCGCTTCTTCTTTCCGGTTATTGCTCGCGGAGCATGCTCCACGGCCAAGATAATCGTAACGTACTTATCTACCGAACCGCTTTACCAACTTAGTCATTTTCATAATAATTGCAAAGTTTATGCGCGTCGTCGAGTAACAAGATGAAAAACATGCGTTCTCGGGGTAAGCCAGCCTTTTTTTGGCTACTCGCCAAATTTGCATAACGTTTTAATTTCGCCTCTTCTCGAATTTAAATGTTGCGTTACACCGTCGACGCGGCCCCAGACGTTCCGTTAGATACGATTCTCCCACGGATCCAACTTGACCATCGGAATGTTATTTGACGTGGGTTTTTCGTTAGCGTGATGGATTCTTCTTAGTTGGCAAAATCGCCGACGTCGATGGAGCTATTTCGACGGTTGTCCTCGAAGATCGAACGGAATCGATACGGGGTTGCGACTGTTCCAACGAGCAGATGACTAGAATTGTCGAGGGCTGCGACGACGCGGCCGACGGCATCGTACGCGAGAACCGCCACGCCGTAACCGCCTCGCGAATCTCAAACTCGGCGCGCAAATTTATTTCGTCATCTCAACGACCGTCAACTTTTCATCGGCAAACTTGCGATGCGCGTAGAAAAAACGCGAGGGACTAAGTTTCCTTTGCGCTGTGCAACGCGAGGCGACGCGACGCGACGCGAAAAATCAATAGCCCCGAGATACTCTGGGTTCCGTCGATCGTCCTGCAGCGGTCCAATGTTTCGTTCTTCTTTCGTATTCGGTCTCCTACCATTTCTTGGCTAGCTTTGCTCTACTTGTCTCGACTAGGCTACGCGTAGCGGCGCGTCTACGTTCCCTGGTAATCGCCCGACCAATCGATTGCTTTTCACTCGTCCTCGATGTTTCGTCCAAATTCGAATACGATATACTCTGTGTAAAATTGAAAGGCTAGAGAGATCGAGTCGACATTTTCAACAAATACGTACAGACTTTACGCTAAACGAGAACAATTAAGGATTCGGCACGTCGGCGTCGCCGTCGCCGTCGTCGGAAAGACAGAATTTAATATCATAAAGGTAGCCATCATCCCCTGAATAAAACGGATTACTATATTTATCCGTGCAAACGATCCGCGATTGGCGCTAAGTTAGCGCAATAGTCGCGACACGTTGGCCGAGGTCGAGTAATTGCGAGAACGAGCCATCGTTTATCGTGGCTAATGATCGATACAAGCAGCACTCTGCATGCACTTGGTTGCAACGGAGGAATGCGCGCCACGCGTATCCATGTGCGTGTACTCGCGTATCGTTTCTCGAACGAAATTAATCGTTTAATCGCGTTTAGCGGCAGACGGATCTCTATCGACGGATACTAGAGGAAACGACAAACGTTACGATCAATTTCTCGCCAAGTTCAAGTGACATTTTTTCAACCAGCTCGGAATGTAACCACGTTTCTTTCGGCGAAACAATGCCGTCGTACGGCTCCGTTGTTGTTGGTTCTCTGCGGCTGACGTTCTTACAATGGGGCCAGACGCGCGGTGAATGTATCGCGCGCAATTAAACCGATATACCGCAAAGTAAAAAGACGCATCCGCGGTAAGGAGAGTTTAGATGCCGAGAAATGCGTTACGAGCACGAGTTTTTCTTTTTATGACAATCAAATGACCTTTGATGGAAAGTTTCCACGATAAACAGCGCACGTTTCGATGATTTTTCCAAGATAACGCTTTTAAACGATACTAGAATTTTCTGTTTAAAATGGCAGTTTCTAGACGCTTTAAAAAATATTGCTGGAGGGTTGTAAATGTATCTCGTCTAGAACCGAGTCGAGCCGAGTCGATTCGCGAATGCCTTGTTGGACTCTTCGCCGTAGTCGGATTGAAACGAACCGCGAGCAGAAAACGCTTTAATGGAATCAAAACGGAATCGAGACGGGAGGTTGGCATCGAAATTCGCCGAGGCAATTTGCCGAGGGATCCTCGTGGCCCGATGAAATTACAGCTGGAGCATTGGATTTTTACAGGAAGCTTTGTTCGATTTTGATCGAGACTAGGCTCGGAATTTGTTTCTTTCGTACCGTAAAGTTGATTCTCTTGGATCGGGTCTCTGAACATTTCTTCCAACATTTCATTTCAGATGAAAACGAGTTAACGTTTGTGTCTTTTAAGAATATTTCGAAAACTGATGGTCCAACGTTTCGTTGCTCGAGGAGTAAACGAGTTCTGTTGAAACGTGTTTGCCAGGGATTGGTTCGAAACCGTCGAAAAGTTTAAACGCCGCGAATCGATTGGTCAATCGTACCTTAAATCTTTATCGGTCGCGGTCGATCAACGGACGATCCACGATCCACGATCCAGGAAACCCGTTCCGACCACGATTCCGACCGATTCGAGCAAAAGCAAACGTCGAGTTGGTTCGTGTCGCAGTTCGTTAGGGTTGTTTCAACGGTTTCCCTTCGACCGATGAAACGAGACTCTCCTCGAACAAAGATAGGTTACGAGAAGCATGAATAATCACGAATCACGAGTCTATTCCAGCGGTGGAGAAGGAGAATGAGAAGGTAGGGATGGAAAAGAAAAGTCGGAAAACGAACGATGCCGCGAACGCTGATCGAGCAGTTAGCAAAGAGAACATTCCGAGACTATGCTGGAACCTGACGAGAACGTAAACGAGAACGAGAATAAGACAAGCACGCGGAAGCGGAAGAAAGGCTATAAGACAATTGGCATCAGCGACATCGTTTCTTGTCTGTTAACTATTCGATAGCGATTCTCAAAGGATGCGTCTAATCGATGAAACTCGATAGCGTCGACTCGATAAATGTAAAGAATCGCGATATCGTGCCATAACTCGATTCGTTGTCTTCGAAGAAAGTTTTCTCGTCGAGCACGGGATTTCGCGGTCCATTCGATTAAACGTTCATTATCGAGCACGGTAGTTTGTTGGAACGATCGATGCCAAAGCTGGTAATTTAGTTGTCGAGTCGACACAGTTTCCGCGGGGAGAATCGAGGATTCAGGAGGTAAACGCAATGTCACGATTTAATGGAAAAATATCGGTTTATCTGGCTCATTAGACCGGCGATGATCAAAACCAGTGTCTCCGCTAATGTAATAATGTTGGATCCGGAGGCGGAAATTACGCTGCGCCGATGAACAAAACAAACCCATTGCTACGCTTCTCGGTTATCGATAGAGAACAACGTTGACGCCGACTCTTGACGTTTCCTACGGAATCGGAGATAATCCAACGATTATCAGTTACAGTTTCGATTGCGAACAAAAGTCTGTAAAAGAGCGAGGATGTTTAGGGTAAACGCGTTGTCGGGAATTGGGATTAAACCCGATCGTTCGAGGTAGGCGTTAATCAACGAAAGTTAACACGCTTCGTTAGCTGACATAAATTGTTGCCGGATATGAACGCAAGGCTACGCCCGCGTCACCGGGCCGGACCGGGTCGGGTCGGGTCGGGTCGGGTCGGGTCGGATCGGATCGAAAGTCATCCGAACGAATTCGAAAATCCTTGGCTAAAATACAACGGAGGATATCGAGTTTAAAGCAGACCATTCGAAATCCTTTCGATCTCTACCGGTGAAACGGAAGGCTGACGAATATCGGTGGCTGAGCTTTAGGGGGGAGATTAAGGCTACGGCTGAAAAAGTCGGACGCTCTGGTAAAAATGCGGAATTTAAAAAAAAAATCCAAACGATGAGACGTCGACGAGACGAAAGGACGTTTCCCTTGGTCGCGTGGGTCGCGAGTCATGTTTGCTCGGTGAAAAAGTAGGTCGCATCCTTTTAAAGCGGACTCTGTGAAAATGAACGATCATGCGTGCATTCCTACATAAGTTACGGCGTCGTACGGCAAACGGTTGTGCGATAATTAAATTCTTCGAGACACGTTTGTTGAGCGAAAAGGTTCTCCCCGAACCAGACGCGAGACGAAACCACCGTTGTCCCTGGAACCGTTGCGCGTCGCCGCGCGGTCGCCGTCGCCGTCGCCGTTGCCATCACCATCGGCCTCGCCCTCGCCCTCGCCCTCGCCCTCGCCCTCGCCCACGCCTTCGCGTTGTTGGAGAAACTTTAATCTCTCTACCTTTCGCAGCTGTCCCCTCCGAGCCGTCTTCGAAGGTAATCGAGTACCGTTTTCCGATCTACGATTTCTACAGATACGCTTCCATTCCCTGATCGTGAGACCCGGTCAAAGAAAACCTTTTCAGCCAAGTGGCTTTCGCGATCGACCAATTATCGGCTCCTCCGTTTACCTAGTACCAACTTCCTGCTATCGAGCATAATGACGTTAATGAAGGTGAAAATCAATATCGGACGAACGAGAGTCGGCGATAATCGCTGCGCGACGAAGACAAGCTTCCACGAAAATTGATCTGATTCGCGTCAGCGTCGGCGTCGTCGGTCGTCGGTCGTCGGTCGTCGGTTGTCGCCAAAGTTCGATCGTTGTCTTTATAGATAGCCATGTTGGCCAAGCCCGAGGGGGTTTTTTACTTTGTCGGGCAATTAGAGAAACTCGTTAGGAATTTCAAGTTTTAAGGCGAAAGAAAGCAAATTAAAATTCTTTATATCGATCAGCAATCGACAATCGTGAACGAAATTTCGCTGTGATCATTGTCCATTCGCTTCGCAAAGGGACTGCTTGCGGAGAGACTAAATCTACCGAGGCTGTCGATTTTTACGGATTACAATTTTCCTTCCATTGTGATAGGGACATTTCGACGAAACCTCGATGTCTTTTTTTTCCGATAACTCGTGCCGGCCACTTTATTTCTCACGATCTGGTCCGTAATTTCGGCGCGATTGGATTTCCTCCATCGTGTAACCAGTACAGTAAAATTGTATATATACATGTATACATATATATGTATACTTGTGTTCAGCCGATGTTGCGTTTTTGTCAAACGACGGAAATCCCTTAGGGTTGGAAAGGAAGCGTTGAAAACGACGAAAAATGTTTTTCCATGTTAAACGGACTGCGAATGAAAAGGCGGGAAAATGAAGAGTAAAAGTGCTCGTTTGTTTCACCGGATGCCGAGAAACGTTTTAAGCAAATATCGCGCTACTCCAAAGTCTGCCTTTGAAATTATTTCCACCGTAGAGCTTAACTGTTTTGTTTTTTTTTTTTTCACGATTCTTTGCAACTCCTCGTTAGACCTACGCTCTCGAAGAGCTGGATCAATCGGTAAACACAACGAATAAGACATTTGCGTGTTTCTCCGTAAACGAATGGATGCTATCGCGTCGCTTTGTAGGTGTAATTTAAGCGCGGCGCGTGGATGCTTTGCATCAAACAACGCACGACTTCATTTTCGATGAGTTAAATACGTAAGGAAACGAAGAAGGCGACGCGCGGGAATCGATCGTACTATGTAGAATTCCGCGAACGGGACGGATAGGTAGGAGTGCGAAAGAAATGACGAGAAAAAGAAACGGGCCGTTTAATTGATTCGCGGTCTCTGTCACGAGTGCTCGAGAGATGGAAAGTTTCGTGTATCGGTTTTTCGCGACAATGAGAAATCTCGAGTGAAATTTCAAGTGGACGCGACGGAATAAGAGCGAAGCCGTTCTCGCGAGAACGCTGCTTTCGCTTTTGCCCCGTTTTCTGTCACCGCGATTCTACGATACGTACGTATACTTTCCGTGAAAAGCAAAAAAACAAAAACAAAACAAAACTGTTTTCGCAGATCCTACGTTACGTTGTACGTGTATTATTATCGGTCGACGCCGACGTCGACGGGTGTACGTACGATACGATCGTACGGCCAAGTGTTCGATGGGAGAAAAATTGGTTTGGTTACGATCCCATTGTAGGAAAGGAATCACGGCTACGAGCAACTGTCCATTCCGCTCGTAACTACATATTCGGAATATTCGGAATCGATTGTGTTATCGGTGTGTTGGCAGTAGCCAGCCACTGAGAGAGAATCGACGAGAACGACTACAAAGCGGGCCATGCTCGTTCGACCGCGTCCTATCGCTTTGAAAGGGAAACAGAAATTTTCAAATTGCCTCATTACCAAAGGAAGCTGTATAACTGGCGCATCGGGTGAAAGGCTTTAGATGCACCTCCTTAGCGTGTTGGACGTCGCGCATCTACAGTTTCCAAGAAACACGCGCACAATCGGCATTATATAATGCAATATCCGTGAACCGTTTAAAATGCAACTCGCTAAAGTGCCAAGGATACGGATGCAATCGAATGTCTACGCTACAGTTGGCTAACGCGTCTCCCCATAACCGTGTATCTCTACTTGCGTTGCTGTTTCTAATACTTTCTATTTGCGGCGCGGCGCGGCGCGGCCCGGTATCGTTCGGTCGAAACTTTTTGTAGACAATAACTAATCGCTGAAAAGCCGATTCGTAGTCGGTAAATCAAAGTTCTGTTCGATTTAGATGTAAGTTTGCGATATCTGCGAATCTTGATTTCGAACGCGACTCAATTTCCGAGCGGGTGCGACCGTTATCGTTTGGTAGCTCGTTTCGTCGATAAATTCCGACGGTGCGCGGCGAATTATTCGAGAAATTAGAAATTTATTCTGCTCGGCACGGCACGGCACGGCTCGGCACGGCACGCGCGATTATTTCACTTTGAGTATTATCACGCTTGTGTATCCGGAAAGTTGACGAGGAGGGTTGGGGCCAGGGTTCGTTAATTATGGCACCAGCCATTCCCTTCCCATCGTGTACGTGTAATTACACGTACACGTTCCTATAGATGCTACCAACCGTACGAGCCGTTGGCATGTTGCATCGTATTTAATCGGGCTAACACAAGAATCAAACTCGACCAACGGCGTTTTTCAACCGTCCTCGTCGCGACCTATTATGCTCGTTAATACGCGCGACATTGTTACAAAGAAAAGAAAAGAAAAGAAAAGAAAAGAAAACGGGAAAACAAGGTTCGATCCTCGATTCGGTATCCTCGGATATGAAATTCCGATGAAATATTATAAATTTATGATGTCTGTTGTAATAATAAACCATTTAAATGCAAATGTAAAATGCACCAATGAATTCAGAATAAATTGCTCGACAAGTCCTTTTCCGATTATCAGGACGCCCGCACCGCGCCGTTTTCCTCTTTGACGACAAGCGTTTCCATCTCACCAGGAAGCCGTGCGAGAAAGAGCCAATTAAAAATAAAACTCGGCCCGTGGCTGAATGTTTCCCGCTTACCATCGCGTGTCACGAGAAGCGAATCGTTCTAAATTTAAAATTGTCCACTTTTTTAATCAGCTTCTTTAAGCCGAATATACGAGTACAGTTGTTTCGCGGTCAAAGAGAATTGCGACGTGCGACACCCGACATTGCGAGTTCTCTAAACGAATCGGTCCGTTACTCTTAAGCCTTTTTTTCCGTCTACATAATTCGAAACGATAAACAACATAATTATGGAACAAAAGGATTCGGTTGTTGGTCTTTCGCGAATAAGAATGTCACACCTCGTCTCACCGTTCTGTATACACTCGTGAATCAGCTTGATTCGATTCCAGTCGGCGTCGGCATCGGAGTCGGAGCAAGCCCTCGAGTTGCTTATGCGAACATTGACTCCTGTCGCGACAGCAATTTTTGTACGATATCGTTATTACGTACGAATTGGGATTAATAGCAGGCCGCGTATTTCTCGCAAAAGAAACCGTTTGAATCGTGGACATTTGCATACGTATGTAAATCGTAACAGTCTCTATCTCTGATCGCACAGAAAAGCGCGCGTTAACGCGATAATATCTAACGAATGGATAGTTGATGTGGGATTGATCGATGGGTGAATGGTTAGATATATTCGAGATAGATGGATTTGTAGAGAGCTATCCGGAAACGTATGAATAGAGGCGTGGACCTGGATAGTGGATACGTGCATGGATACATTCGCAACGCGATAGAGGAAGACAAACAAGGATCGGTCGAAAAGTGGGCTAGTTAGCCGATTATCGGTTATCGCGAACGGTAAAGGCAACATGGACGTAGCAACAAGTAACAGACATCGATGTTACGATGTCACGCTTTACGATTATCGTTCCAACGATCGTGTCAACGATATCGTGCTTCGTTGCCGTGCAAATTGTTGTTGACGTAAAATACAATAGTTATTTGGGCCCGCGTGCCTGTAAAAGCGTCCAAGATGAAAGAAAACGAGAAACAAGTGAAACATTATTTTGGCAGGTTGCAACGACAGGAGCATTTTTTGGATCGCCAAATGGTTCCAATTTCAACCAGTCGCTAACAATTCTTCCGCGCAATTATCGTATCGTTTATCAGCAAACTGCAGCTTCGACGTCTATTCTTGTTCAACAAATTCCTACTCTTTCACCGGAGGTCTACTTTTTATTCCATTTCTGGTCTCATCGGTCAATAATTCCGTTTCACAGTTCGCGATGCACTGCCAAGCTCCGATGTGCCGAAATGCGATCAAATCCGAATCTCCGTCCTCGCTTTCTAGTTTCGAGTCGAACGATAATCCAAGTTCGTTAATTAAACGAGCGACGAATGCCGAATTAAACCTACAGCGAATACGTACAACGACTTATAGGTTGCGTAGAAAATCGCAATGGTAATATTAAGCCGTTTGTCGTTTTCTCGAAACGATGCAACCAACTCGGTATGTGCGATTCTCGATGCGATATGCGAACAAGAGTAGATCGTAGGCGAAAGAATATTATTTACTGGATTAAAGGAGATGGAATATAATGTATATCTCGTATAGATCGGAGATTATGGCGTACTCTAGAGACGGAGACGGAGACGAAGACCCCATCGCCGTAGACACTTACTCGGAATATCTCGAGTTAAAGCTTATTTAATGACATTCAGATTACGTAACCGGGGCCGTAATATCGAGATCGAAACTCGTTAATGCCGTAGAAACCTAACCCAGAATCTGGCTGCTCTCGATCGAATAGAGCGATATCGAGCCCACGAGAAACGAATCGTGTTTTTCCGCATTTTATTCGAGTTGCTTTACACGCGGAACAAACTTGACTCGAATAAATCGTCTATTTGTTGTTTCTTGGCAACATGCTGGAAAACCGTTTGCCACATATAAAGTATCAAGTATAAAGGTAAAGTTTGTCTATTCTGTTCCAAACATCCTTCTTTCGCATTCGCACGCAAACCTTTAATAATTGAGCTGTCGGCATTCAAAGAACCGTCAAGTTTGTTCCCTCGAGTCACAATTTCCGCGATTTGCTTTCGGATCGATAGCATCTCTCTGCTTTCCTGGAGATTAACGCGACGTACAATACGTACATCTTTGTGCACCGAATCGATATAAAACAGAGTTTGATAGTATCTCCATAAATAAACGCGACCGGTATACGCGATATATATACCAACCGCTTTAAGTAAAGCTTTTATTAGAAACTTGAAACCTTCCGTCCCGAAGGAATTTATTACCCGGAATATCGTCGCACGCGAACGGTGTTAATTCGTTCCGCGTTCCACGGAGTTTGCGTCAACCGTGTGGAAATTGTATTTCGTCGCCGGATTTTCCCGTTTCCGGGACGACCGAGCGCCTCCCGTCTCGCTTTTACTCGACGCAAACTTCCTGTCGAGTCTTATTACGAGCAACGGTCAAGTTTTATCGTTAAAACAGACCGTTTCGATTTTTCTGACATGGAATCGAATTAATATCCAGTCTCTCCCCCCGCCCCCCCGTCCGGCGTGCTGCAAAAAAAAACGTGGCAGAATCGAGCCGGTGCGGCGGTTGTTTTCAACTCCTTTTGCTACGACGGTAACGATTTTGTTACGCTCAACGACTACAGTAGAAACGAACGGATTACAGTGGGTCCCAGCTCGGTGAACGTTATGCAAAATTCTGTTCGGTAACGGAAACGATTCGCATTCCCGTAACTAAATCAAAAGTGCCGTGAAGCGAGTAGATTGAATTCGTTCGAAAGCGACCGCGAGAACACGAGGTATACGGGGCAAAGTTTAAGCGAGGTGAGTATTCGAATAACTTTCGAGTGACTGCGGAAAACAGAAGTTGAAGGGTTAAAGTTTTCCATGCATTCCCGGCAGTAACATTCTCGACGCATAACCGTTTCCACGGCACGACAACAGCCAACTCTGCAACTACCAAGATAGACCAAAGGAGAAATTTGTTCTGCGAGAGCTCGGGCCAGCAAACAACTGGCGACGCGAAGCCGACGCCAACGCCGACGCCGACGCCAATGGTCGCGTCGGTCGGTTCTAGGATACGTCCAAGACGCTTTTTCGTAAAATGGTCGCTCGTTGAAAAGTCCTCGATTTATTCGCTTATTTTGATCGGCCGACAACGTTTCGTTCTTACTCGAACGAAACCGCTAAAAAGCCACGAGATATTTAAGCGACGAGGAAACAACCTGGTAAGAATAGTGGGTAAAAGGTCTAAAGCAGCTAATGCGATTCGAGCGGATGTTAGTCTTCCACGAAAGATCCAATGCAAAGAAGATTACTCGGTTGGAATAATGTTGCATGCGAGCACGTTCAAATTTTCCAACGCTTCCCTCGGACCTCGCGTTTCGAAATTTCCGTTTCGCTTCGTTTCGTTTCCAAGTTGTTGCGTTAACGAAGAGTCGAACAACTCAACTCATCTCTAGCTCGGGTACCTCGGGGTTGCTAAGCCCGTACTGTAGCTTATAAAAACACCGCTACAGCCCCTGAGGGTGTATAGATAGTTTGAAAGCGCGATACTTTGGCCGATTTCTTTCCGTATTAAATAGAAATTGGACGAGGAGAATAGGACGCGTGCGCGTCCATGTAGCTGTAATCATGACCGCTCTTCTACTACATATGTATAACTATGTACATTAGGATTACGATAGTTGAATGCACTTTGCAGCTAATAGAGAGTTCTCGACTATCGCGTAGCGTGAATTCGATGTTAATTAGCCGGAAAGCAGTGTTGTTGTTTCGACAGGTACGATGCGTTACAGTACGTTACAATACATGCGTACTTTTTTCGAGAAATAAGATTCTGTAATGTGTGCGAATTAGAATACAAGCGTGAACGAATAGCCCGCGTTGCAATAGGAACGATTGGAATTTCCTTTTATCGATGAACAAAAGTAAGAGAATTTATAACGAGCGAATAATAATTCTTCTTTTGTATAAGTCTGTCGACGGTAACGCAAATGTTGACGGGCGCGAGCTGTCGATAGGGATCGAAATAGAAAGAAACCAGACTTCTCGTGCTGGCCAGGTAATTCGTCCTACCGTTTCTCTAGCGAGCGAAATAGAAACGTCCGTCAACGTCGCGATGTTTAAATTGGATTTTGAATTTATCATTCCCGTCGGGAACGAGAGAATGAGCAACGGTACGTGCGCGTCTGGCCAACATAGAATCGAAGGTAAAAACGAGGGAACTCGAGATTGTTTCGCAAAGGCGACCAACTATCGCGGAACTGTTGCGTAGACAAAAATTGGTCGGTGATTCGATCGTAGCTACGGTGCAGGTTTAGCAATCCCGAAATACCTGAGCCGAAATAGAGGAGGGGACTCAACCAACTACTGGTATTCCTAATGGGAGAATTACGAAGAGAGCTATCTAAGCAAATGCAAATGCAAGAATGAAACGAGTGGAAAGAGTAAGGCTGGTAGACCAGTGTTATATCGTAGTAAAGTTAGGCAACTTGGCACCTTTCGAAATAAAAGCCACTCGCTCGGTGATCAGAAGGTGCATCGTGTACCGAGAAAAACAAGACTGGGATACGAGACCAGTAGCGTGTATCTGGTACCGGCTTCGCGAACAAACGAGCGTTATCGTGCCCTCGAATTGCTGGATTACACGGATAATCTGCCATGGTTGCGATCGCGGCGAGGATGTTGGACCGCGTGCCGGAATTTCCAACTGTCTATCGGTGGAATTTCACCATCTTATCCAAGTCTGCCGATACTCTCTTGTTACGATGCTACGTTTACGATGCAACTGTGATCTGTGACAAGTGAGGATTTACCCGTCGTTCGTCCAAGTTAATCTCAGTTGGGCGCTGCGCAAACAAACTTGCTTTAATCGCAAAACGGCGACGTTAATCCGGAATCCTTGAGGCTCTCGCATCGGAGATCCCATCGCGTTTCTCGATGAAACGAAATCGTTGGGTTGCACGCCAGTCGTTGGCAAAAATGACCAAGTAAACCAACGAAAATTACCACTAGTAAATTAGGCTAATAGACGAGGCTCGTCCCCTGTATCGTGGCGTGCCAACAAAACCGCTGACCACGCCCGAAACGAGGACTCGCTCTTCATTTTCCAAGTAGTGCCGGCCCGGCCCGGCCCGGCCCGGCCCGGCTCGGTCAGACACACCACGACTCTGCCAGTTTTCGCTCTCTTTATACGTTGTCTGTCCACTTAAACGAAGAGTAGCCCTCTTTATTCGTCCGAATACGTACAGTTCGAACGACCTCGAACATTCCAAGGAACAAGTTACTCGAGTCTTGGAATCACCAACGTGAAACGATTCTTCGCGATTGAAAATAATTATGTCGGTGGATCATTTATTTTACTCGTAGGAAGATTCGGTTGCGGATTCATAAGCGAACCTTTCAAATTCAGTGATAAACAAGAAATCGTATATGAGGTACGGAAACGAAGCAAATTACCTGATTTGCTCTGTAACGTCCAAGTAATCGACCGTGCACGTGCACGTTCACGTTTCGTCGACGAGTCACGCGCTCGCAGACGAAATATCGACACCGATGCGTTCCATCGACTCGTCGAAATTGTCAATCTTGCTGGCTATAAAGTGTGTCTGTAAACTTCCATATCGCAGAGTACATAACCGAACTAATATATTCGAGGATATCGGTTACCTCTAAATTTAATCTCCGATAACGATAATGTTAGGAATTATGCAGGAAATCGGTTTAAACGTGCCATTGTGCAGCGCGTTTTGCGCGAATGCGTACGGTTAAACGCGAGAAGCTAGAATTCCATTTGCCGCGGGTCAGGAATTTCCTTCCTTCCATGGCATGTGTTTTTCCATCCGTGAAAGTCCGACCGACGAAAGGTCGAAAGCCTTGCTTGCACCTGTGATTCACATACTCGTCCGTTACGATCACGAGACCCGAGAAGGCCACAGCTATGCGTGTACTGTCATGTCGCGTCTACTACTATGTAAAATGTCCATCCTATTTGCATATCGAATTTCTAGCCACGCGTCTACATATCTCGTCTTATACGCGACTAACTAAACGCTGTCGAACGGAACCTAACGGTATAAAATACAGTAGGTCTAGACATTCGGAACGATTCCCTTTGTCTCTGTTGGGAATGGCAAGTTCGCGAAAGTGAAGACGAATTTTCAGAACCGAAAACGTCATGGAAACGGAATTTATCGTTTCATACTTCCGACCTAATGTCGAGCTATTCTTTCGTTTCTCCGACGCGCATTGTACTTGCGTAGTACGATAAATAATAAAGTTTTCGGTAGACTAGCGACGGTTAGCTCGCTTCGTATCATCGATAGAAAAATCGACCTACTTTGAATTCATCGTGCAATTCGGAAAGAGGCTGTACCTCGCCGCGTCGCATCGCATCGTCCCATCGTAGCTACTACAAAGACGTCTTACGGCTTTGGAAAATTGTATTTTGACTAAGATTCCCTTTTGAAGAAAGAAGCGACGCGGATATAAATATAGACAAACATCTCGATACTGATGAAAGTCGATAGAGAATCGTGTGCGCAAGCGGCACGAATCAACTTTGTGTATCGAATACGAGGTTCAAAAGAAGAATAGATCGCCAACACTTGGACTAAATGGTAAAATTCCAAAAGAACGTCATTCGAAATGGACAACGGATATCCTTCTAGAGGAGGGAATTGGTTTCTCGGCACGTGTAAAAGCACGAGTGCACTGCGCGAAGAGAATAAAGAGTCGCGATCGATAATCGAGCCACGTAAGAATTCATTGTCAGACCGAAAACACAGAGAGCCAAGATCAATTGCGGCGCTTCCCGTATTTTTACAAAGAGTAAAAAGGGTAATTTGTACGCGTCGAAGACATTGTAACGAGCAAAGTTTCCGCAACGTTGAAACTGTCGATTTATTACAAGGTCGCATTCAAACGTCCGCGTTAATTCGAGAAGAAAGATCCATCTCTTTTCGGATCAAGTATGAAATTCCGAGATAAAGCGGGGAAAGTTGGCAGACGTGGAAACGCGCTCGTTTCTATATGACCAGCTTCAAAGCCGTTTTTTCCCTTTCTCGCGCCAGCTTTCCTTCCCCGGAGAACGGTTCTCTCTCTCTCTCTCTCTCTCCCTAACGCCCTCGGACCAGATCAAGCCACGATAGAACCTCGATTTTCCATCGGAAAGTTTGGACGGTAAAAGGGCGGCTGACGGATTTTAGAAACGAACCAACGACATAAAAGGGAAGACATATTCGTTCCTGTTAACGTTAAAAAATCTATTTCTGGTTGTTCGTTGGATCGATGTAGGTCATCCGTTTTCTATGGAGCAGCGTCTCGGTTTTCATAACCGCGGTACCCGCTGAAATTGTTGAACGTTCGGATATATAGAAAACCCTGTGAAAAAGGCTGTCTATTAGCTTTGAAAAATAAACGAAAAGTTTAACGATTAACCACTTTTTCTGCACGTTTCCGAATAAACAGTTTAAACGAAGGCAAGGGGAATTTGCGACCAAGAAAATAGACATTCGACACGAAGACTTTTTGCATGAATCGTTTCAGTCGGCGCGGTGCGGCGAGTTGTGCCACGGCATCCTCCAGGGAGACGGATTTCACCAAACAAACTCGGGAAATCGCTTTCACCCCGGTTCGATGCATGTCAAACTCCTGATATCGGGTACCGTTGCGAATTCCTCTAAATCGAACCGAAACAAATTTCTCGACGCGTGCCGCCCGCGTCCGCGCCGCGCCGCGCCGCGCCGTTTCAATTTCAACTTTCTTCGTCGAGGCGTTTCCGATTAAAAACCAACACTTGGTCAGAATTTATTCGAAGAAAAAGAAAGCGTTTCACATTGGAATTATCGATGAAGAATTAATAAAAGTGTATCGGTATGTTTTGGTTAAAAGCATCGAATGGACCGATGAAACTGATACCAAGCGAAAGGAGGCGAGGCGAGCGAGTCTCGCTTTCAAAGTTGGTTTAAACTGGGATCGCTGCTTTATTATTTCACGAGTTGCTAAAATACCGGTTAACCCGTGTCCCGCGAGAATCGCAACGTTATCGTACTCGCCGCTTTATCAAAACACGATCTGGCTTTTAACGGTAGCTCGAACGATAAACGACAACGACGCGAGGTTTCGATCCATTTTTCCATTGAAAGCCAACGATGGGATCGAACCGCGTTAAACGCAATTGCGATCGGTGTCGTCGATCGTCGACTATCTTCCCCGATACCTCGATGAACGATTCGCGTTGAACAACTCGAAGAAACGTTTCGCGAGATTAATTTCTTCGTTCGATGGATTGGCCAGTCGAGTAAGAAATAGGGAAATATAGAAATGTGGAAGCAAACTAAAGTTTAGTTTGCTGGTAGCATTTTTATACGTGATTTAACATTAAAATGATCTCGAGCGTAAGTAACATTTGCTCGCAGAGGTCGCAACGGCTTTGGAATACTCGATGTAAATTATTACGCAAAGCAACCAACCGATATACATCGAGCCTCGAGAGTTATTTATCGTGCACTCGACGCAACGAGAGACTAATTTTCTAGAACACTCGATCGATTCTTATTTTCCGATAGTAGACTCGTTCCCTTTAGAGCTTCGCCCCCGGGACCTTTATTGCTTCCGAATCGATCGACAAAAATATTCGCAAGCGAAACGGATATAACCGTGCGCACGGATCGTTTCGCGTATTCGCAATTTTTCCAGATTTAACCAAAGCGTCCAAGATACGTTTATTTACTCTATCGTATAAATATACGAATACGAAACTATCGAAATACCGATGCTACGTATCGATTATCCGCGAATCGTCTCTCGCGATCGCTAATCGGATCGTGTTCTTCTGTTGCAGGTAAGGGAGTGTGTCTCTCGCGAATCGCGGCGCTATCCTTGGACGATTTATTGCCGCTCTAGTATCGCTCGCTATTCATCGAATTGATCAACACCAGCAATTCGTACACTTATCCGGCCCAGAGTAGTTTACGGGACATCGTAAATTGCATGGGTTGTTACATCAATTTATGCTCGTACACCATTTAAACGCATGCACGAGATACGCATGCGTACACCTGACCGACGCGACCTTTGACCTATCGATAGATAGAACCAGAATATTGTTGGACACCCACGCAACTTGGTTAATAATTTGCGATACGGTTTGGACTTTCGAAACGATTCTTTCATCTCACATTTCTAGAAAAACAAACGATTACGCACGGAATAATGAAAAGTTTGTGTTTGAGAAACAGAACTAACCACGCTTGAATTTATCTAGAAGATTGCAGGAAAATATTAGACGGTTTGTACATTCGTTCTTTATGTCTTCCGAAAATTTCCCACCATTCTCTACCGACTACTTGTTCGAGCTACGAAACACTCTATATAAATTGGTCTCTGGGTAATCGATGCATAAAGTTGCGGCGTCTGCAAACAATAGGCAGCAGAGTCACGACAAAGCGACGCGATATAGGTCGAGAAGGTGCCCCGTCCGTGCTCACTTCTCACTTCTCACTGCTCACTACTCACTACTCACTACTCACTACTCACTACTCACGGCCCGCGCGTCTTAGACTTTGCGCTTTACCCTTCGCTCTATCGGTTTCAGCCTTTGACCGCGATGGTGTAAAGCGTAAACTACCTTTGTCGATAAAGACAAAGAGTTGGAATCTCTCGAAATCGGAAAGTTTAACGACTTTCGAGCTAGCGTAACTTGCACATCTGCGTATCTACGTAACATACGAGTACATTGATACATATATGGTTGGTTAGGTAATACGACTAGATTCGCACATACGGTACGCAACAGTCTCTGGTTTACGGCAGCGAGGAAGAACCCGATGGAAGATCGGCATGGAATCGAACGAGTTTCCACCGGGCTGCCCATACCGGTGGTTCCGGACGATATAAGGGATTCCAAGCATCTTGGAATATCGCATGCCAGGCTATTCTCGGGTTGAAAGCTCCCTTAACACGCGGAGAAATTATCTTTGCGTACGATCCAATAAAACTTGCCACAAACTTTGTCATTGTCGCTCGAAACTGTACCCACGCCAACGCTGTTAGCATTTTCGTTTACTTGGCAAACTTTGCTTCCTATCCGAGATATCCTATTTCCCAAAGGCCCTAAACTATCCCACGGCTGACTGTTGTATCGTAATGGCGTAATTAACCGCGGGACGAATATTTCGAGGTTAACGTTGCGCTTCGATCTAACGGAAAATTGATTATACCGGAAGAAACAAACGTTTGTTACGTATCTAATATAAATTAAATTTATATCCTGAAACAATTGTCGATCCATTGAAATAATCCGAGAGATATTTATAGCAATGTTTCTATCGTCGACGCCGATGCCGGCACAACTTCCAACCGATAGAAACGATCTCGCGATGCATCGATCAAGGTCTCTCGTTATTCGCGGGCGAACCTTTCGCGAGACGAAGCGATGCCAACTGTCCTGATTATCGAATTGCTGTGGCATATCGGCATGCAACAGTGGTCTCGCTAAATTTCCCGCTTTCCTGACCCCGTGTACCTGCAACAATGACCAAAGGTACATCCGTTCGATGTTCGCGTATATGCGCGTGCATAATTATCTGGGTCACGTTTGCAAAACTCGAAGAATCAGACGCGCGACAACTTTGTAAACGAGTAACGCTCTCGAAAGCAAAAGCGTTCCCGGCAAACGGTTTCGAATACGTATACGGATACGTATTCCGCACGAGTAAGCTCGCTGTAAATTACTCGATCCTTGGAAGAATAGTACGTTTGCTCGAGCAATCTGTCGTGATTCGGTAACCCGTTAGCAAATTAATCAAAAATTCTACCTACTGTGCACGCGCATACCTTTCGTTTCAATGAAATCGACTCGTTTACCTTCCATTTTTCCTCTATTTATTCTTTTTTTCTAGCAACGGCCGTTATATAATACGATGCTGGAAGCACGCGATGGATCTCGATTCCTTTCGCATTCCTACAATTCTCGACGCAGCCAATTACGATACCAGGATTGTAGTCTGGAAATACTAGAGCCTGCCGGATCTGTACAGCAAAGCGAAACTCGCGATATCTTCAGCCCGAAACTTTGAATTTCTCGAAATTTAACGCTGAACAAATACAATACCATTTTGCTTTCTTTTTACAACTTTTAAGCAATCGCAATGCAACGTCCGATCGCCGCGCCGAGCTCGTTGGAATCGCGTTACGTTCGATCGTCCATAATCCGATAACTCGATGGTTGTAGCCGATAAAAACTGGTCCTCGAAATATTTTCCATTGTGGTAAAATAATTGTAGGTCCGTGACTCGCGACATGGTAGCGCAGCGTAAATTGGACCGAGGCGAGGGTCAAAATGAATTTGAAATGGCAGGAATGGAGAGGCGATCGTCCAGTGTTTGATCGAGCGTAATTCAAACTAAAAGTAGGTAAATAACGACGCAACGATTGGCAGAGAGTAAACTTTGTAAATGAACGAAAAACCTGACGCGTATCATCGTTTCGCGACTAATTCGCTAAGAAAAAGAAAAGTCCAAGTCGAAAAGAAGAGCTGCGAACAGAACTCGGAAAAGGAAATTTCTTTCGTTTTATTTAGAATTGTGGAAAGTGGCTCTAGACTGGAGCAAAATTAATAGCTGCGGTCGCGATAGAAGAAAATTATAGAACGGAGTTGGTCTTTAATCCTCTTGTCCAGTGGCGTGCGAGGCTCGAGATAACGGGTGGTTGACTAAACGAGTGCAGGTTTAGCGTTACCGTAACGCTACGAATCCTAGTACTACACCTACATAACAGCTATCATAAAATCGGACGATCGTATTTTTACGAGTAGAAATTTCTCAGCCCGCGCGTGAAGCCTTAACCTTGCGTAAATATACTTTTTATCGGTGTTTACAACAAGAACGTCCCAATTACAAAAGACACCTATACAAGGAAACGCCTGTCGTCACAAGTAACGAACAAGCTGAAAGCTCCTTTCAAAGTATCAACGTTATTTCAGAGGCGTAACTAGGAACGGGAAAACACGGTTTCGATGTTTGTTACCGTTTCTCCTTTTCCGACGGTGGATAGTGGATAGGGATGATAGTAGATGGCCCGAAGCCAACACCTCGAGCAGTCGAGGCGTTGCGTTCCCCACTGCTCGAGATTCGCGACTCGCGATCGAGTACACAGCGATACCGAGAATCCATCCAACTTTCAAACACTTGAAACGCGTGTGCTCGAAAGATTTGATTTACTATCGAAAGTCGACGCAACGCGACGATGAAAACAAGTTTGCCGAGGACGCGCGAGAACGTACTCGCGCTCGATAACAGAGCTCTCCGTCGACTAACGCCGCCGCGGCAACGTCAAAGTCAAAGTAGACGCGGAGCATGTACGAACGGACCTGGAGAGATCTGGCGACGACGAAAAGCTATGAATTAAATACGCTGGCTAGGACGAAGATAATGGAATTTCAAACTGGAAATTGGCATCGATACGGAGATTCGGTATCGGTTGCGAGGCAACCGCATGTGACGTAGACGTGCAATTAATACCAGCGACTTGGGCTTAAATGCTTTGAAACGAGTTCACTGGGCCAACGTGTACGTCGATCCGCGAGGAATCGCTAATTCGCTGCGCACACCGACGCCGACGTCGACGCTCTCTCGGTATGCCGTTTGTGGTATCCAAATGCAATATACTATAGCGCATCTGTCGCCTACACGTTGCGTACAATCTCTCGCTTTCGTGTCTCTACGTTACGTATCGGCTAATTCTGTGAACGTGCTCGAAGAGAGCACGCGAATCATGGCAATTGCGAGCATTCCGATCGAACGAAAAATACGCGGGATTTATTTAGTAGGTTTTTGATTGCAAGGGCCAGCCGAGCAAACGTAAACCAACGCGTGCGGTTCTTCATTGTACACGTACAAGTTCGTAAAGATTTTCTTGCGCTCCTGCCGAAAATACGACACGTTATACATATGTAAGAGACTCGAGCCTTGCTGAAAAGTTGCGCGTTCGTAATTATAGCCCGAGACTATTTAAGGAAATGTCACGACATTTGCTGCGGTCAACAAAAATAAAATATCCCTTGTCGTACATTCTGACCCTGGCGGTTTTGGCGCATTAATCTTGGTCTGTGCATCGTCTCGTGGCGTTTAAACTTGAACGCGACGCTGGCGGTCCGCTTCGTGTCGGCGTCGTAGTCCCGATTCCCGTACACGAGAGGATATCGCACAGGAGGCGGAATTGGATCGAGGTGTCGAGGCTCCAAGTGAAACGATCGATTCGATACCTTTTCTAATTATTTCCGAAAAAAGAATGCTTACCGGCTCGATGAGCGCTCGATTCTCGCTCTTTATTCTCATTCCTAACGGGTACAGAGTCTACAAGTTTATATGCACTCGACCAACCGCTCGTCTTGGAGTATCCTCGATGGAGAAGCTTCGCTTTGACAGATGGGATTTGTTACCGGGCTGCTCCCGACGTTTTCTGGCCGTCATCGTAAAATATACGTGCCGGACACGTTCGTACTATGCAAATGCGACTGCTATGCGCTGCCGCGGAAATAAAAATAGAGAGCAGAGCGAGCTGGAGAAAATGGGACTCCATAGAGGAAGCGAGTCGGTAAAGTAGGTTGAAAGCGTATTCAAAAATTGAATAACTTGGAATGCACTCGATGAACGAGTTACGCGGTGTTTTCCCTCTTTCCGCGGAAACGTTTTAAAATGGTTAGCTTAAAATACAGCATACTACTCGTTTCCGGTGTACCCGATTCGTTCCAATACCGAAAAGAAAGCATGTATAAAAATGTCACGATTTTCTTTCAGTGCAATGCAGCCGTCGGCGTAAAGGCGTTTTTCGACATGATGCACAGCGGACCGCACAAAGTGATGCTGTTCGGAGCAGCTTGCACGCACGTCACGGATCCTATCGCCAAGGCGTCCAAGCATTGGCGTCTCACGCAGGTAAACGAAACATTTGTCGCGCAACTTTTTACTCGATCGCATCACGATTGACGATCGTAAGATTAGGTAAATAAGCGTAAACAACGTGTTTGAGTGTTTGTTTCTGTTTGTTACAGCTTAGTTACGCGGACACGCATCCAATGTTTACGAGCAATAGCTTTCCGAACTTTTTTCGAGTGGTGCCATCCGAGAACGCGTTCAACGCTCCCCGCGTAGCGCTTTTGATACACTTCAATTGGACCAGAGTTGGTACGATTTACCAAAACGAGCCAAGATACGCCCTAGTAAGTATTTCAAGTTTCCACCGATTACCGAGTCAGCTGGTCACGTCGGATTATACGAGCACGCCTGAGAATATGGTGACCGTTCAGCACTTAACTTTTAACATTTCTATTATATTGTATACGAATTACGAAATCATAGTACGATACATGTAGGCAAGTAAGAAAAGCTGAACGCTTACGGTGATTGTTTCGTTGGATAGTTGAATTTTTCAAGCGTTTCGAGTCACGATCCGTGTCATCTCATCTTTCCAGGCTCACAATAGATTGGTCGCCGATTTAGACGCCAGCAAAATGGAGGTGGTGGAAACGCAGAGCTTCGCCACGGAGGTGACGACAGCCCTGGAGAAACTGAAGGAAAAGGATGTTCGAATAATTTTAGGAAATTTCAACGAAATCTGGGCTAGACGAATATTCTGCGAGGCGTACAAGTGCGTAGATCGGTTAAAGTTTTCCACGCGACGTTGAAAACTTTCAACCGAAGGCACTCGCGTGTTACAGATTTGGTATGTTTGGGCGAAAATATCAATGGGTAATCATGGGAACGTACGCGGAGGAGTGGTGGCTTCGACCTGGAGGCGGTTGCGCTCCCACGGAACTTTCCGAAGCTCTTCACGGTGCCATTTTGACTGATCTGCTCCCGTTGACGACGGAACAGCGTTACACGGTATCCGGGATCGTAAGTAACCGCGACCATTCGTATTTCTTATTTCTTATCGCTCACTCCACCCTCCAACACGAATCGTTCGGCAATCGTTGCGAATGTTCAACAGACGCCGAAGCAATATCAGGCCGAGTACGACTCGAGACGGGGCACCGAGTATTCGAGATTCCACGGATACACGTACGACGGTATATGGGCGGTCGCTCTGGCGATCCAGCACGTGGCGCGCAGGATAAGACACTATCGTCGCAATCAGACCATATCGGATTTCAGATACAGAGACGCGCTCTGGGAGAAGCTTTTCCTCGAGGCCCTCAGGAATACCAGTTTCGAGGGAGTGACGGTGAGGAACGAGATAACGGTTTAATTGGATCGACCAAGGACGAAACGAGTACTTAGTTTCGGTTTCGAGTAATCCGAGTCCTTTTCGTTACTCGGTTGCTTACAAACTGGAATACAAAACATAGAAACGAACCAACGACAAATGAATCGATAATGGTCTGCGAGCCGAGCGGTTCACGCCGGCCGGCGAATCGCAATAAATCAACCTTTTCCAACAATCCCAACTTTCATATTCGAGGAACGCGTTAAAATAAATGAAAGTTTACGCTCGAGCGACGGTTAAAGCGGTACCTCCTACTCCGTATGTAAATGTAAACTCGCGTTTATTGTCGCGTATTTAGCGCGTTTGTTTTGCTGTTTCGACTAACCGAGACCGAAGGACGGATTCGGAAGGACGACGACGACGACGACGACACGCTTCGAAATCGGTGCTCGAAACCAACTTGGAATCGTGCTTTAGCAAAAATTCTTGAAACGAATCACGATCAAACACGAGCATGCCAATCTGAAACGTGTGCGCTTGATATTTCAGGGGCCTGTACGTTTCTACGATAACGAACGAAAGGCATACATTCTGTTAAAACAGTTTCAAAGTGAGTACGGGAAACGACATCGACACCTAGGCAAACACGCGACTATTTCTATTTGTATTTGTACGCGTTTTGTTATTGCAGGCGGTAGCGAAGTCAAGGTTGGGGAATTCGATGGCGTAACCGAGATGTTGGACCTGACCAGGGGTGAGCCTTTGGTTTGGAGAGGACGGTCACCGCCGAAAGATCGAACCCTTCATATCACCGAGCACACCACCGTAAATATTACGATTTACGCGGTGCTAGCATCGGCGGCTAGCGTGGGTATAGTCATGGCGGCCATTTTTCTCGCCATCAATATTAAATACAGAAATCAAAGGTGATTATTCGAGAATCGAATGCGTTTTCCGAACTCGATTTTATAGAATCGATAACTTTCAGCCGCTTGAAAATATCGTACTCGACGCGACGATAAGAGGAAACTCGTTGATCGCGCGTATCCTTTTTACTCGTGCCCCCCGGTATATTCTAATTCTTTGTTCTCACGATCGATCATCTTAAACGTTTCAGATACATAAAAATGTCATCGCCGCATTTAAACAACCTCATTATCGTCGGATGCATGCTGACCTACAGCAGTGTAATTTTCCTTGGGTTAGATTCACAGCTGTCCAGTGTAACTGCATTTCCGTATATTTGCACCGCGAGAGCATGGTTACTGATGGCTGGTTTCTCGTTGGCCTTTGGTTCCATGTTCTCGAAAACATGGCGGGTACATTCCATCTTCACCGACGTTAAGCTGAATAAAAAGGTGAGCCGCGGCCAACCTTTTCCTCGACTATGATACGTATCGTATCGTAGAGAGGGATGCTTGATTCTTGGATTCTTTTCCGCTCGTCGACGCTTGCAACGTCTTGCAGCGTCTTGCAGCGATCGCTTACACGTTAATTCAAATTGATTTCGATGATATATAAAAATACTCGACGAATTCAACATCTCTAATCGTAGATGGTACGATACGCGGTAGATGGTTTGCACGTTCTCGAGCACGATACGGTACACGGGAGTCGATCTCGAGCTCGTGCACGGCCAAACTAACGAAATTACGCTGGTAATATGTATACATACGTCTCTCGCCGTTTAGGTCATAAAGGATTACCAGTTATTTATGGTGGTCGGTGTATTGTTAGTTATCGATTTGGGGATTATGACAACGTGGCAGGTTGCGGACCCATTCTACAGGGAGACCAAACAAATGGAACCCTATGTACGTAACAATCTCTGTGAAAAGTATATGGTGTATGTATAGTAGACATCGGAGAGCCACCGTAACGCGTATCGGTCTTGTTCTTTCAGCCACATCCTTCCAGCGAGGATATCATCATAATACCGGAAAACGAGTACTGTCAGAGTAATCGGATGACTGTCTATTTAGGCTGTATATATGCGTACAAAGGACTCTTGATGGTGCGTAATTGAAAGGGGACGACGAATCGTCGCGAGAGATGCGCCTCATCGAGAAATATTTGTTTCTGTTGCAGATATTTGGCGCTTTTTTGGCATGGGAAACGAGACACGTCAGTATACCGGCACTGAACGACAGCAAGTACGTCGGAATGAGCGTGTACAACGTCGTGATCATGTGCGTCACCGGGGCAGCTATAAGCTTCGTGCTGGCTGACAAGCAAGACGCCATGTTCATAATGTTGGCGGTGTTTATAATATTCTGCAGCACGGGTACTCTGTGCCTGGTTTTCGTACCGAAGGTACTTTAACACGCAAATTGTTTGAATGTTGCCGTTTTCGCGATGCGGAAGCTTAAGAGAGCTTGTTTTCGATGGCAGCTGATAGAACTCCGAAGAAATCCTCAAGGCGCGATAGACAAACGAATCAGAGCTACTCTGAGGCCCATGTCGAAGACGCGGAGAGACTCGAGCATGAGCGAACTGGAAGAACGTCTGAAAGAGGCTACGCTGACGAATCAGAAATTTCGTAAGCAGCTGCTGGAGAAAGATTCGGAACTTCAGGTAAGCGAATGCTTTTATAATCGATCGTAGGAGCCAACGAATGATTAAAAACAATTGTATCGGATCGGATTGGATCGGATCTGCTGCACGCCAGAAAACGATGCAAACGATTTTTCCCATCGCAGATGTTCGTAAGACGACTCGACGATCAAGCTGCCTTGGACACCCAAGAAGCGATGGACAGACTGACGGTTCCGCGGCAAGAGGCGACAATAAAGAAAGAGGGTAACGATTGCGCTTCTATTTACACGTACGCGCCTATCGATATTAATATTTTCACCGTTTCACCGTAGGTTTGTCCGTCAATACGGAGACGACCGACATCTCGATATCAATGTGCAGCCTCAACTCGACGACCACTTCTCAGCCGGAAGCCGATTACGCGAACGCGACCATCGTCGAGCAACAAGCCGCAAAGTGCGTAGAAATAGATCGCATTATCATGGGAAAGAATATTTTTAAGAGTGCGTTTAAGAGTACGAGCAACTTTTCAGGAAGAAGACGTCCTTTTCAAAAGTTCCGGGTATCGCCATCGACGGTGAACGGATGCCTCTGGTGCCGCAGGCGGACAGCCGAGCCGCCGCCGACAAGGGAGCCAATGATAACGCGTCGTTCGGGCCAGCCTCGGCCATGAAACACGCGACCGAGGAATCGGCTCGTAGGAGAAGTCGTGGTTCCGGGAAAGAAACCGAACCTCTGATCGAGAGAAGCCCAGAGTCACGTACAGACGGCAAAACCAACGTTGAATTCGTACCGGAAATCGTCGAGGAAGGCGACGCCGTAATTCTCGAAGAGACCGAGATCCCTAGACACGGGAAATCGGTGAGATGCAGAGACGAGCGCAGATCGAGACATCAGACACCGTTACCTGGCAAGAACGTTTCCTTTGGCGAACTCCACGAGCAAAATTACCTAGAGCAATCCATATTGCCTCCACCGTTGCAGTTTGTAGCGAAACATCGACATTCCGGTGAGTACCTACGCGATCGAGAACTCTTGTACGGGATCGCACGAGACAGAGGTAGGTCTAGGCCTGTATCGGGTTATTTCGAAAAACATGCTCGTAAATTTGATTTCGTGTGGCTGCGACAGGTTCGACGACCACGTCCTCCCATCAATCGCTCAAGAGAAGATCGTCCGTGAAGAACAACGGAATGGCCCATTCTCATCACGAGCTGTTTCAAACTCGACGAACGAGCGTGCCGGTCAACTCGATCAGCTACATTTCGACCGAGAACGTATCAAAGTCCGAGAGAATGGAAGTGTCTCTGGGCTCGTTGGACAAATCGTACGTGATCGGCGAGTGCGGGCACAGACGAGCGCTGTTGGGCGTAACCGGTTACCGTTGCGAAAAGCACGCCGGTCATGGACACTCTCGCGCGACGTACAACGGTTCAGCCGAGACACCACCCGCGCCGAGAAGACAACGGAAGCACTACGATTCGCAGAACGCGAGCTCGCCGAGCGTGCCCGCGGTCGTCAGCGCGAGTTACTCCGACACGGGTAAGTACCAGTGCTCTATATGACGTACAAATACATGTACGTATATCGGTAGCACTGTTTCGATAACGATGCGTCCCTCTTGTTGCTGGCTTTTCAGAGAAATGCGACGAATCCGTCTCGACGATCATTCAACGATCAGTGTCCGAGAGATCGCGAGAAACGTGTCCACGTTTAAGGAGCGAGCACAACGCGACGACCGAGTGTCCTCACCGTGCCGCTCGAAGGATACGAGAATGCAGGCACACAGAGTCCAAGCTTCGACAGCAGGCGCGACTAGAGTACGTGCAGAGCACACCGAACGTGGCTACCATTCACAACAACAAATTCGCAAGTGCGAATCCACGCGGAGGAGGAGGAGGAGGAGGCGGTAGTGGAGGCGGTGGCGGCGGCGGCGGTGGGGTTGGCGGTGGCAATGGCGGGACAGGAAACGACGTCGGTATCGGTATCGGTATCGGTATCGGTATCGGTATCGGCGTACCAGGAACAAGAAACGCCGTCAGAGTGGCTGGATCCGTAGCCACGAGTTCGGACGTTGTCGGTGGTTCAACGATCAACGTCTCCAAGATGTACAGTGCTGTGTCGGACGGCGAGTTGCTGGATCTAACGATTCTTCCGATCTTTCAGAAGCTGCTCACCGAGAGACACAAGAGCTCGTCGAGAGGCGGTTACGGGGCCAGCGTACGCAGCTGTCCAAATATATCCATCAAATGCGACATCGTCGAGTATCTTTAACGATCTTCCAACACGTAGTATTGGAATTACGCGCGGTATCGGTGGTACGGGCTCCTAGTATCTGTCGCGAAAGAAATGTATCGCCCGTCCGATGCGGATCATCGTTTCCTTATTCTCGAACCGTGATTATCGAATTGGTAAAGTTTGTTCGTTTGTAAACTGTGTCTAGCAACGCAACCGCCTAAGCGTATTCGTACGTAAAAATTCGTATCCAAAAAGTTTCGGTTACGTCACCGTAACCGTAACCGTAACCGTAACCGTAACCGTAACCGTAACCGTAACCGTAATCGTAACCGTAACCATCGTTGTTGCAACCGAACACCGATTAGATAGTCTCGCGTTCGTATAAACGCGTTCGTACAATGCGTTACGTAATTTAATAACGTACCGTCGAGTCATCCTGTCCCGTCGGCGTCGTTCGGAACCGTAGCCAACTATGTACGTATACGAGGCTGACGCATTTCCACGTACCGCGTAATACTCTCGCTAGATCTCGAATAAACAGTTTTTGATATAAGCGAACTTTTAACCTAATACGTATTCGAAAGAAAAGACGAAAACCTGGACGAGGATGCCGGCCGGCCCCCCTTTCTACAACGCTCGATAATTTCTATTCTTCGTTGAAATCGACGAACCGAACCGAACTTAGCTACCTACGTACATACATACGCCTGCCGCGTTACAATTAGATCGATTCTTTTCTTTGTTAAATAGATGAATCCGATGTATGCGATACGTCTCGTACGAGTTTTGTTTTCACGGTGTTTCTTTTAGCAAACGACGGCCACATTTTCGGATGTGTCTGATGTATATTTAATATCGAAAAGGGGACGAAACGCATCGTTACGAAACGGAAGAACGAGTTTTTATATCGAATAATATAAGGAAACGTTCGTAACGTAAACACTGCACAGATCCTGGTTACTCGACCAAAAATTCACGAGATCGAGTTGATTGTTACAATTGTTCCGGCAATTATACCGTGTATAGAGATAACTAGTAATTGGACGCATATCGGTAATAATATAACAGCTCGCGATACCGGTTAATGGAAAACGGATAAGCGAGTAAGAAGAAACATATGGTGCGCGGTTCCATTTTTAAGGTAATTCTTTTCCTTAAAACTGTAACCATTTTTCTACGACAAATGGCCGGCGTCCCTTCGTCGAGAAAATAATATGTTTCAAAGTAAAGAGTTTACGGACGAATTCTGGATGTGATGTGCATGCCTAGTAAACGAAATCGATAAAACGTTGTAATTTTTGTTTCGTTGATTTCCTTTGTTCTTTCCGAGAAAAAATCGAGAAGCCTATGATAGATAGAGAGTCGGAAAGGCGTCCGGATGTTCGGAAAAGCGTACAATCCGAGAGCCTAATGCTCGTTATACAGGATCTTTGTTGCGTGGTAACGCGAGTCTTGTACATAACTCTCGAAATAAATGTCATGTTTACAGGTAAAATAGGCATTTGTTATGTAAAACGAATTACACCTGCTTTTTACGTTCCGTACGGACAAGATGCGTTCGTTGTTCCGTTGTTTCGTTGTTCGCGGCACTTGTACTCCCTTCGTTATGTACCTTTAAAGCAATACGAAATACCAAATACGAAATACGAAATACGAAATACGAAATACGAAATACGAATACGTACTTATCTTTGTACCGTGTTCTACGTACATTGTTATGCGTTACGGATACAACCGTTCGTTTGCGCAACTCGTAACGCACGAAAATTTCAAATAAACTTTGACAACATTCTATCATTTCGAATAAGTAAGAATCGATGCTAACAGGTCAATTATATTCAATTTTATTAATAAAGTTGATGCACTCGTTTTATCACCTTCGACTCCTTAAACGAAAGAGTTTGGTTTTTTCCGATACGCATCGAGCAATTTCAAACATCTTTTCTACTCCCTGTCCTCGACGATACTTACTTTGTTCGCAATTAAAATTTCTTCGCGTTGCTATGTTTACAGGATAACGGTGACATTCTTAAACGATATAAATGCCTTTCGATTCCGATTAACGAGTAGGTATTCGATTTCATGAAAATTTCATCGGTAAGGCAATCGTACGCGTCGAGTAAAATTATTTGTCATTTATCGCGGTGAAATGAAAACTTGGCGAGCAGAGTTAATCGATAACAGTTTATCTGGTATACCTTGCTACATTTCATTGTATCGTTACTCTTCTATTCTATGGTATGATCATGAACGTCGGCATCAGCGTCGTTCCGTAATCGTTCCGTGTGACCAGTCGGACCAGTTAATCAGTTTGTCGTCTCCGTAATATGTAGCCATGTATTTAATGTAAATCTGTATCCATACATCACAGTTATTCTTACCCCGTGCGCGGACACGTACAGCATCGTAAGCTAAAGTCACGTATTCCTCGAGTGCTTACAAAATCGTTTTAATCGCGTGACCCAACATTTATTTCTCACGGTCTATTTTTAGAATATCGCGATAAAAATTTCTCTTAACGCCAACTAAATAGCATTTGACTATTCGAATACTGGTCGAATATAAATAAATTCGACAACAAATCCCAGCTATAGTGTCGTAGTCGTTGTTTGTTTCGAAACCGAACAAAAATACTTAGAAACGCGCCAGCGCGTGCGCGATGCTTTCTTACCGACCATACATTGCTAGTACATACATGTAGTATACGTATAGGTGTGGTAGATTGCGCACCCGTGGGGGAATTGAAAGCAATTCTTGCAGCCAATGACGAACAAGAATCACGCCGGTGTACCAATACCGTAACGTTTTCGCCAGTAAATATAACCTCGACGGTATTAAAATTTTCATTTATACTAAAGTAAGTACGGTGTAACCCCAACTATATACATCACTGGCCACCACAGGAGGAATTAACGCGTGTACTTATGAAAACGGTTTCGCAGATTCGAAATCACTGTTACGAGTGCTACGACCGGCGAACGCGTAGGAGGAACTCATCGGAAACCCAGTCCGTAGCGAGATTAATAAATTGACGAGAAAAACAATCGGTATGCTGCGACTGTTGAGGAAATTGGAATTGCCGCGACCGCGGCCGCGGCGGTGCTTTTCCACAGCAGCCATCCCGGCACCGGAAAAAAAACCATCGATTCTATATGCCGGGGTAAGTAATGTGTTTGTTTCGTTATATACAATTCGACAAGTACAAACGATTAACGAAGAATATCTTTACCACCATCTGTTACCATCGACATCAACGATACGAAAAGAATAAAGAACAAATGAAAATCAATCAAAGAGTGGTTGGATAAAGTCACCTTGGAATTGGCCAGAGAAACACGTGTTTATCGATCGCATTACATGCGAAACATGTGACATCGATTTAGATTGTTAAAGAATCTTGTTCGCTAAACATATCTCGATCAATTTCTACGTACATGGAGTACATTTACATTTTTCTCGGAATTTCAATGATGATGATTGCAATGGAAACATTGGAGAAACGTAGTTATCTCTCGAATTTCAGAATAAGTTCCTCTCAACAATTTTCGAATCTATCCATTATCGTCAAGATAATGTCGTGCTTGATGATAATATAAGAAAGGAAAAAATAAAACAAATGACGATCCCAATATTAGTACATGTAGCAATTCGTATAACGCAACGAGCTCCTTATCTTATCTATGTATATGGTGCAAAAATAAAGATGACTGTCATTCATCGTCTTCTCTTATTTTGATCATAGAAAAACAAGTTTATTGCTTATTTTTATGTAACAGTTATCGCAAAATTATCTAAAAAATGAATCCGATATGAAATTGGCGTAATAGTTTGTCAAACAAACTAGCCACTTGAATAGCGTAGACACGAGTGGTCGTAACAATGTTTTCAACGAGATTTCTTTCAGATTTTCATCGACAACGAATGGCACCGTTCCAAGTCAGGGAAAACGTTTCCCACTCTGAACCCTGCCACCGGAGAAACGATTGCCGACGTACAGGAAGGTGATTCCGCGGACATCGATATAGCCGTAGAAGCGGCCAACAAAGCGTTTAAATTGGGTTCGACATGGAGAACCATGAATGCTTCTTATCGCGGTGTATTGTTGAATAGGTTGGCCGATTTAATGGAACGCGATCGTACTTATCTCGCGGTGAGAACACACGCCAATCTCTTTTTCGTTCATTTTACCTAATTGTATAATAAGTCGAACGAGTCGAGTGTCAGTCTTATCGGTGAAAAATCTGCTGCACTTTAGTCGTTGGAAACGTTGGACAATGGTAAACCTTATTCCATGGCGTACGGGTTCGATGTACCAGCGAGCATAGCGTCCCTGAGATATTACGCTGGATGGGCAGATAAAAATCATGGTCAAGTAATTCCGATGGACGGACAATACTTGGCTTACACACGCCACGAACCAGTTGGCGTTTGTGGACAAATTATCCCGTGGAATTTCCCCCTTTTAATGGCGGCCTGGAAATTGGGACCTGCTTTAGCTACGGGTACGACGACACAACGCGACAAACGCGTCTCGTTCGTTAAATTTACATATACATATACATGTGCATGTATATGCTAATAAATGCGTGTAAACGTGTAATCGTGTTACTGTTTTGTTTTGTTTTGTTTCATCTCTCTTACAGGAAACGTTATCGTTCTAAAGCCCGCAGAACAGACACCGTTAACGGCTTTATACATGGCTCAATTAACTAAGGAAGCTGGATTTCCTAGCGGAGTAGTTAATGTTGTTCCTGGTTTCGGTAAAGCTGGAGCAGCCCTAGTCGCTCACAATAAGGTTGACAAAATTGCTTTTACCGGTTCGACCCAAGTTGGACAACTAATAAAACAGGGCGCGGCTACGAGCAACTTGAAAAGGACCACGCTTGAACTGGGTGGAAAATCGCCCAACATAATTTTCAAGGATTCCGATCTCGATCACGCTGTCGAAACAGCTCATTTCGGTTTATTTTTCAACATGGTAACATAATACAATATTTTTCTTCGTTTAATATTACAAATTATCGTTCGCCACTCGACGAATACGAACCTTGTATGTTAGGGTCAATGCTGCTGCGCTGGATCCAGAACTTTCGTCGAGGACAGTATTTACGATGAATTTGTCGAGAAAAGTGCCGCACGCGCCAAGTCTCGAGTTGTCGGTGATCCGTTTGATTCGAACGTCGAGCAAGGTCCACAGGTAATCGATTGCGTTAGGAAAACAGAGCCAATTGTTATTATCGTGTGAAATAAAATAACAAGTATACCGGCGAATAGATACTTACTCGCACTCGTATCTGCTTCCAACAGGTCGATCAGGAACAATCGGATAAGATTCTGAGTATGATCGAGTCGGGCAAAGAACAGGGAGCCCAGCTAGTTGCAGGTGGTACGCGCGTCGGTGACAAGGGCTACTTTATCGCACCTACCGTGTTCGCCAACGTTAAGGACGATATGACCATTGCCAAAGAAGAGGTAAATACGCAAACGAATAGTTTAAACTTGTCCCACTTGTTGTTAGATACGATATAATCGTATTTTTAACTTTATTTTTGACAGATCTTTGGACCGGTTCAACAAATTCTCAAGTTCAGCAGCTTAAACGAAGTAATAAACCGAGCAAACGCCACCGATTATGGATTGGCAGCAGCAGTTTTCACAAAGGACATTGACAAGGCGAATTACATTGTTCAAGGACTCCGAGCAGGCACCGTTTGGTACGTTATACGCGAAATTATTCGCAATCGAATAAATTTCAAGTATTCCTCTCCTATACGCTACTTTTTCAAACATTTTGCGATACATTTGCCAGGGTTAATACGTACAACGCACTGGCGCCACAAGTACCATTCGGCGGTTATAAAATGTCAGGACACGGAAGGGAACAGGGCAAATACGGCCTCGAGGCGTACACGGAAGTGAAGAGTGTAATAGTTAAAGTTAACCAAAAAAATAGTTGAGGTAATCTTCTACAACTCGCGCGTTTTACCCGGCATTGTACAATTACTATTTCTTATTTTTTATTTTTCATTTTTCATATTTTTTTAAACATTTTTTAACAGTATAAATCATAGTTGAAATAAACATTTCTATAATTTACGCACACTTTACCTATTTCGTCGAATATACCATTTAGTATTTAGTATTTTTGTACCAATGTTTGTTGATATTGAAATAAACGAATGTTGAAATGCGGTATGAAAGCGATGCGATGTGTACAGCGAACAGTATCGAGATTCTTGTATAAATAAATAACGTATAAATCAGTAAAGCATTTGATTTCTTTCGAATTTTTCGGAAATAATCTACTCCATAATGTAATAATATACATGTAATGTACATCTATTGAAAACTTACTTGGTAGTGTCGAAGAAATCCTGATCGTAAATGTTTAAATATATTCACACATATGACCGCAACCAGTTGGGCACTGTCGGTTACAACTAAACCATTCGTTCATATGAACAACGTGACCTCCATGCGTACATCCCTGACACCATGCGTATATTCCTCGAACAACCTGCAACCAAACGTAAAATATTACGTACGTTTCACGTTAAATCTAATAATTGCGAAAACAATTGTTTGAATAAAGATTGTCAAATATCTCACTTGATGACAAACGGAACAAAGCGCGTGATGAGACGAATGACATCGATCGCACAACCATGCTGCCCTTTGTAGCGGTTTTGTGCACGCTAAACAACACGCGTGTATTACCGTTGATTGTTGATTTAATTGCGATACGGACGGTATCCAAACCGATTGGATGATCTGTGGACGTATAACGTTACATACCATTCTGCTTGTTGGTTAACGGATGTAACCAACACCGAAAACGGGCCGCGATGCTCGTAGAAAAGTCGGGCGCCAGACCTAACCCAGATAATCCATTAGAAGAATGGATTATTTTAGCGGAAAACAGTTTTCACATTTCCAATTACCGCCTTGCTACATACATGTATATGTATTTCGAAATGGTCGTTTCCAAAACGGACAAGCTAAGCTCGCATGTAGGCTTCGAATGAAAATATTCACAAGAATGAAATAGCAAACTGAACGACCGGCACCCGGCGCCCGCCGTTTTACGATTAAAGGACGTATATTTGATATTGTTCGAATTTCATCGCTGACCTGTGTAGCCACGTTCCACAGTTTAAATCGCGCGAGCATATCTAAATACTCTAATATCCAATGTTCTTGAACAGCGGTTTCAATGTTCAAGTTTTTCCGTTTTTCTCCTAATGCGATAAGAATCGTCGCAGAAGTTTGTATATCTCTAAGAGCCGCATGATGTTTTAAAGCTTCTTCGATTAAACTCGTGGGATCCCAGAATTGTGGTTTAGGTATGTTTGAAACTATCAATTGACTAGGTTGATCCTCGATCATTAACGAAGCACAATCTTCGTTAATATCTGGAGGATGATTTGGAAACTGTTCAGGTGGCGGAGATCTGTCTTTAATCTCGTGTCGTAAAGGAAAAGCCTCTTTGGATAACGTCCAATCGTTATCGTTAGTCATCATATTCTGTATATAACTCGGTGTATATTCCATTGTCATTGATTCAAACTCGCTTTCTCCAAATAAAAAATCTCCTTTAGATGGTCCCTTGTGATCGATAAATGCCCGTTTGTAGCTGTACATTTTCATAATGCGAAAGCGATAAATATTAATAATCCAGCATGTGTGATCGATATTGTAACATTTTCGAACGTTAAGGAATTTTCGATGCTACCTAGGTAATATAGACCCTATCGAGTGTTGATTTTCCGGCGTTTCATCGGTTTCGGTCTCGTCATCGCCGCCGCTAATCGCACCTGTTACTTCTCCTTGTACAGATTTTACATCGTTCTCGTGTACTTGAACAACATTGTGTCATCAGCAAATCATTGAAAAATTAGAACATTGCTTGCAGAAAACTCGAGTGAAAGTCAGATGTGAAATATTACCGATATCAAAGACTGTAATTGTACCTGCGCCTGCGTTCGATTGATCTACACTAGATGATCCTATCGTAATCTGTGCTAAATTCAACGTATTTACTATGTCTTCTTTGGAAGCAGTTGGAGGTGTTTTTAAAATAGATCCCATAGGATTAGCATATAATGTTTTTATGATACTCCATACGGTACTGATCTGATTCAAACCAACAGCTGTATTACCCTAAATATAGATTTACAGTCGAGTAGAGTCGAGTCGGGTCGAGTCGAGTCATTACTTACATCATTTCTACCAGCATTTCTAGCAACGACAGCATTATGGTCGCAAATGTCATTTAATCTTCCAGAAAGCAAGTAACCTTCCGCGCATGCTCTAAACCATTTTGGTTCCCGTGGCACGTTTATGGCAAATCTATGCATTATGCTAGATACCATGCAAAATGTATCGTTTGTTGCAGCTGTTTTCCTACAAGTAAATCTTAACTAACATTTGCTGTTTTCATTTAAGAAACTTTTTCAAAAGTGCCTCTATGTACGATATATTATGTATATTTATGTATAGCATGTTTATTAATTATTTATTAACCTCATTATATTAGTCAACTGTTTCATTGTAGTTGTAACGTGAACGTTTACTTTACAAGCGTACGCGATATCTCCTTTCGGATTTAATGCGATACCTTGCGGATTCGCCTTACTCGCCGGTCTAGTAGCATCGTTAAACACATGATGGTATAAAGTACAATCCTGCATCAACAATCATTTATTAATGTTTCTTGATACTGTATAGCAAATATTAGAGGAGATCATCTATACGATATTACTCTGCTAGTCGATAAGAAAGACTGTGGATTGCCTCTCCATGCTACACCAGTCGGAACATCTTTATGCTCATTAAAACTTGCGAAAGGAATGTACGGCCTACGAATATCCCATACGTTTATACTACAATCCACGACTAGGGCACAACTCGATATATGATATTTCCTCTGTGGTCTCCACTTTATACGACCTACCGATGCTATCGTATGTATAACGTAATCGCAACTGGGCTTACCTAACAAGTCCCAAACCTAAGTAGAAAGCGTCGGAACAAAATATTTTAATTCGTTGAACGGATATTTACGAAAACCTTTCTTTAACGATACATTCGTATATGGAAATGTTAGAAAAGCACCTTAATGGTCTTATCCCTGGAAGCAGTTGCGAGCCAGGTGGATTCAGGATGCCAATCGCAAGCAAATATAGGACCGCTATGAGCAGTAAAATGTTGAAAATAACGGTCCGGTTTCCGTAAATCCCATTGTTGAACATGTCCATTCTCAGAAACAGCAGCAAAAGTATGCGGCGAATGAGGACAAAATTGTACGTCGCGTACAGATTCTGTATTACTAAAATAGAAGGTGTTTCCTATCGCTTTTTGTTCAACAACTTTTTAATGTTAAAACTGTCGTACAATTTAAACTATTTACCTATAAAAAGTTCTAGTAGCTTCTTTAATTCTTAAATCGAAACATTTCATAGTGCCATCTTGAGAGCCAGATATTAACCACATAGGTTCTGTCATATGGAAACTTACTTTATTTACAGTTCTTGTATGATCGATAAAAACATGTTCCTGCTTAGACCTCGACAATCTGTTTAAATTCCACACTACTACTGCTCCATTCGTAGCAGCAGTTGCTAATATATGGTCTAAACGATAATATATAATGTAATGTTATATATGATAATATAATATAATGTAAAACTATTGTTTTACAAATTTACACATAAACTATATTCTCTTAATTACTATAGATTGGAAAGTCATTTATTTAGACGGAAGATAAACCTTATGAAAAAATGATATCAAATTTCCTACGACTTTTGTATAACATTTGAAAAAAATATTTATATAAGTAAGTAACAAGTATTATATGTAACAAGTACCATACGATAACAAACTCACCATCGATTAGATTCCAGGCGACGTCGTTACAAGAAAAATTTAGATTTAAATTTTTCCCAACGCGAAGGTTACAAGCTTCCTCGAATCTATCTTCTAATAATGTGAATATTTTAAAAACTGAAACATAAGATTATCGTTTATTTAAGGTAAATTATTTCACCTGCCACAACAAGCACAAAGTAAACGTAAAAGTAATAGAAAATACTAATTATTCGAAAGATCAATTTAACATAACCATTAAATAACTTACCATTACGTCCTGCTATAACAACTTGACTATTGTCTTTGTTCAGTGCTAATGCGTTTGCCGGACCTTCTTGAGTAATGCACACAGTTTTCGAACTCATTTCGAAGTTCTTTCAAATATAATGATAGGTTAAAGCACAGAAATGTTGACTTCACTAACCATAATTTCACATAATACTTATTTGATACTTGACAAATACCGATAATTAACTTTTACAAACGTAAACGTGTAAACGAATTCGTTCATATTACACATTTTAACGTAATCCAGGTATATATACTTAACCAGGTATATCAGTCTTTATTTACAATGAAAAGAAGACAGACAATTTGAATAGTAGAAGAAGTTAATATAGAAAACAATGAAAATCATAGTTACATACTCGTAAATTTAACCGTTTTATCTAATATAACCAAATAAAATGTATAACCTTGATATATTATTTGCTTGCACAAAATCATTTACTTGTTCAAACAGTAAATATCTATAGAGAAATCTCTCTATCTAGATAGAGTCAGTGATGGGTTAGATAATTGATAGCAGTGATAATTATTCGATGCTGCCATAAGTATCGACTCGGTTAGTGGCGCCATCGGTGGGAAAACCACCAAGTTTGTAGTGAAAATAGTTCCAACCTTTACAGTAAGATAGAGCCACTGATATCTTTTAATTAATTATTCTTTATTTTTCATAAATGTATAATTAATACGATTCTTTGTTTTATAACACTACAATCTTGCTTTGATTAGTATTTTTCGCCTTTTCTTTCAGAGTAGTGTTACGAATGAGATGTCAACGCAATTGCACTTGGTGTTGCGTATAAACTAGTTAGTAACTAGCAGTTCATACTTAGATAGTCAAAAATGATATTATTATTATTATTATTATTATTATTATTATTATTTCTATGCAGTTATTATAACTACAGAGAGCAATCGCCATGTTTGAGAACGAAAAGTTTATAATATCACACGCTCACAGAACGCATGATTTTTGTTGCACTGATTGGCTCATGTCTTTATCATTTCCATTGGTTGTCGACTAGTACTTTTTACGCGTTCATTGTGCGCAATCGCGTGTAACACAATCTGTCAGACTCTTTTAACCGCACGGTTTACGGTAAGGTGGAATGAGATATGCCAATCTAATATTATCCAAGTAATCTCTTGCTTTAATAAAGGGAAAACTATATATTTTGTTAAATTTTATATATATCAGAAACTTTCTTTAAGAATAACACTATATTTTTTTAATTAATACAATAATTCATTTAAATCTCAAAAATCCAAATTTTCAAGAGGTTAAAGTTAGACATTTTAGTTTTCTTATAATTTCTCACTACATTTTCTTAATTTTTAATCATAATAATATTGTATTAAATCTAATCTAGTTTTGTACAAGTGTTCTTTATAATGTAACATTGAAGTTTATGAAAACGTGTCATAACCTTCACGGAACATGGTAAACATGCTTAGTCTGAAAATGCAATGGAACATATGATGTTAGAACTAATTTACACTTTAAGGACTGATGTATACTATTCTCATACCCAATTCTATTGTTTTTTATAATTATATGATTACGAATTTATTTTGAAAAGTAGTTATTATTTGTATCACAATTAAATGTATAATTATTCTTCTATTTATATGTAGTTGCATTTTACTTGATGTAGTTTATATTTACAGATGACTGACACTAAAAAGGCAAAGGATACAAAAGTAAATTCTCCGGAGAAGGCAAAAGCTTCTTCGGACAAAAAAGATGGAAAAAAGGGTCGAATTAGGCCAAGAAATTATGATTTGGGAAATGGAGTTTATAGATTCAGTCGTACCCGTATGTTTCACAAGAAAGCCATTTACAAATTTATTGACAAGAAAACTCCAAAAACGGTATGTTACATATTATATATGTCATTTAATATTGTTCATATTCGTACATGTTTTACTTACATATCTATAAATACATATGAATGTTTTGTGATAGGTGAAACCTAAGAAACCTGTAACCATTGAAAAGAAAATCAGTGGCGACAAAAATGGAGAGAAACGTATTGTATTATTAAAAAAAAGGCGTGCTAATTATCCCACTGCTGATCCAGTAACTGTACATCATGCTAAGAAATGTTTCCGTGATCACAATCGTTATTTGAGACCCTCATTGAAACCTGGAACTATTTGCATTCTACTTGCTGGAGCTCATAAAGGAAAAAGAGTTGTATTCTTAAAGCAACTTAAGAGTGGTTTACTTTTAGTTACCGGTGAGTTGCGTAAACTTATTGTACGACTAATCATAGAAATTCGAAGCTAAATAGAAATGTTTATCGATACAGGTCCTTTCTTGATCAATAGTTGTCCACTCAGAAGAGTTAGTCAAAACTATGTTATTGCTACCTCTGCGCGTCTTAACATCTCTCATTTGAAACTTCCGGCTCACATAAACGACGATTATTTCAAGAGGAAACGTGAAAAACGTGCGAAGAAGGAAGAAGGTGATATATTTACCAAGAAGAAAGACGAATACAAAGCAAGCGACCAGAGGAAAGCCGATCAGAAAGTGGTTGATAAATTTGTGATTTCTGCAATCAAGAAGCACAAGGAGAAAAAAATGTTATTCACTTATCTGTCGGCGATGTTTGGCTTAAGAAGCAGTCAATACCCACACAGATTAAAATTCTAATTTTCTGTGATTTCAATATAAATATATAATAAATACAGAAACAATGAATGCAATTTTGTTTAATACCTTATCAATAATCCTTCCCAATCATTTTTAACATATAATTTTGTTATAAACATACAATTTCTTGTTATATTTAATTCTGCTGAGATCTTACAGTAAATCAATTAATATTATTTATAATGTATAAAAATATATTTCTGATACTACCGAGATTAAATGAAAGTTTATTGTTTTGCATAAAATGCAAAATTGTGGTGTTTATAAACGATAAAAGCTGATATTTGGAATTTCGAATAAAAGTAATTTGGTTTAGTTATTTGGAGTGTTTGATAAATGAAATTGAATTCGATGATTGGATACATGTCGTCTGCAAGAATGCGCATGCGTATCACGACATGGAACGTCAAATACTTGTAAGAGAATCGAATAACATCACTTATATAGTAGGTACTTATATTATGACATTGAAATATGTAATATCTGTCACATAAGGATGTGCACGTATCTTCGTATATTTTTTTTAAATTTAATCTAGTCAAGCTTTAGTTTCTGTCCAGTTACGCTACCGTATACATCTAGACAGGCTAATGTAAATATTTAGGTACTTATTAACAAATGTGTTGTCTCTTGAATACGTGTGACATACCATCCTCAAATGTCTTCTCCTAAAAATACCGAATACTCGGGCAATTATCAACGTTTTAACGATGATGGAAATGTATCACACGAACAAGACACATCGCATCGATCATCTCAAAGTAAGTCGAATCAATTATAATAATATTGTATAAATTCATTCTTGCGTTTACGAACAATTCGTAGTGAAAGTCGAGCGTTTTGACAAACCTATGATTATTCTTCCTTAGATGGCTTATTTTCTAATCATTGCTAAATTACATACTAATTGTTATTTTATAATTAATGTGCAATTTTTCATTTTTGTTCTCAATATTTACAATTACACATAATAACATTAAAAAGTTTTATTTAAAATATTATTGTATTTCATATATATAATGCATGCATTTAATTTGATTAAAAATCTGCGTACTATTCTATGTTGAGCACCATCTTTTTTCTTATATATATTTTATTCTTTATCATATTTTAGAATATGGATCTATGCTTTCATGTTCTTCTCCAGACAACTACATAAATCCATCCATTGAAAATAATCAAACCAATGAATTCCCCCAAAAATTTGAAACGTATGAAACTGAAAGGGAAAACATGACTGATAATGCAGTGCTTCCATTGCACAATTCTCTTTTAGATCATGATCTGTACTGGGAAATGAACTACCATAAAGCTGCAATATTTTTAGAGGTAATTGTCCTTGTCACATTTCTTTAATAATATAAGGTATAAAATAAGTATTTTACTGAAATTATTTTTATAGGAAGGTAGAAACAATGAAAAATTTGAGTCTCATCCGAAACATCCAGAAGATTTACCAGCATATCTGTTAGTTCATAATAATTGGTATTATGGATTAGACTTGTTGACTTCTCTTATACTTTTAGCTTTGGCTCTTGTGGAGGAGCCAGCTGTACCACTGTTTGGTGTAAGTTATTCATGGGAAAACAGCTTCCTCTTGTTACGTTATTTCTGTATATATGTATATATATATTTTTTTTTGTTTAGATACCAGTATGGGCACATGGGTCAATAGAACTTTTAGCTCTAATCATTATAGGCATAGAATTAGTTTTAAAATTAAGATGGATTGGCTTAACGACTATGTTAAAACACAAAAGGACAATGCTGAAGGTAAGAAAATCAATCTATTAATATAAATTTTATAATTTGTGTAATATAAGCTTGTACTTTCACAAAATCTTTATTATTGTAACAGTTTTGTGCTCTCACATAGTTTAATTATGCAACTGAATTCTAGACTTCTTTGTCAATATATCTGAAACTTACACATAATAATACAGTGGTTTTCCATAGCACTTACACAAAAGAATATGATTGTATTAATGAGAAGATAAGCAACCTCATAACTGTAGACTGTTTCAGCTTACGTTTTTAATAAAATAGAATTGATAATTCAGTCATAAAGTTAATATAATTTTGAACAGATGTTGTTTATGATAATATTACTATCAGGACATGTCTTAATAAGAATACTTATTTCGTTATTAATCAACATCATGTGTGTTGTGTCAATGATAGCTCTGTTAGTGATTCATTACTCCTTATAATGCACTCATTCATATTCATATTTCTTACGCAACAATGTGAAAGTATTAAACAATAATGATATGTTGTACATGCGATATATAATCCCGAATAAAAATAGTAATTATGCAATATTCATCAATGCGTTAAGCTCTACTTTTAATTTTAATTTTGATCTATTTTTTTATAAAAGTATGTAATATCCATAAATTTGCACGCTATCGTTATATGCTGTACAAAAATTATGTAAATAAATTTTTGTTACAGTGCGCCACATTGGCCATCATGTTTTTAGAAGCAATGACAGTTTTAGTGCGGCAGTCATCACATTTTCGAGTGACACGTGCTCTAAGACCTATCTTTTTAGTAGATACCAAATGTTTTGGAGGTGTAAGAAGATTTATAAGGCAAATACTTTTGACATTGCCTCCAATTCTGGATATGTTAGGCCTGCTTTTATTTTTTATTACACTTTACACAATATTAGGATATTACATGTTCTCTGAAATGAATAGAAATTTTTCTACATTGCAAGATAGTTTTGTAAGCCTTTTTGTTCTTCTTACCACGGCTAAGTAAGTAATAAAAATATATACAACGATACTCATGAATTCCGTTTATATTTTAATAACGATTTCCTTGTTCAGTTTTCCAGATGTAATGATGCCATCATATTCAAAAAATAAGTGGTACGCAATATATTTTGTGTCTTACTTATCCACTATGTTATACGTAATGATGAATTTGATGTTGGCAGTAGTAAACGAAACATTTACAGCAGCCGAACGTGACAAATTTAAAAAACTGTTTCTACATAAAAGAAAAGCATGTCAACACGCCTTTAAGTTATTAGTCTTAAAACAAAATGCAGATAAAATGCGATTTCGTCAATTTGAAGGACTAATGCGATACTACGCTCCTAATAAAAGTATATATTTAATTCCATGCAAATTTAGAATAATATAAACGTTCATGTACAAGTATATGAAAGTCATCTTTAGAAATTTTTGTTATGCAAAAAATATTTGTTATAGGTATACGAGATGTTGTTTTAATGTTTCGACATCTCAATACTTCTGGAACTGGGGTATTAAGTGCTGAAGAGTTTTTGAATATTTTTGATACGATAGAACTTCAGTGGGAGCCACAATACTCCACTGTGCCGTGGTATCACAGTACTTCGCGACCATTGCAGATTCTCTGCATGGGAGCTCATACTGCTATTAGATGGACATATTTTGAAACTTTGATGTGTAAGTATAGAAAAATGTATGCAAAATGAATTTATACTCGGTTATGTCCGGTAAAGATTTTGAAATTTTGTAGATATAACAATAGTTGCAAACGGTATTGCTATGATTATAAGGATACTGCAACCCAGCGATCGTTTTCACAGTGCAATTTTATTTGCTGCGTCTTGGGATACTTTTCTTTTTGGAGGAAGTAAGTAGAAACAAATAATTATAAAAGTATTGTATAATATTACAACAATTGTAATGTATTTTTTGATTATAGTATTCGTTAGCGAAGCGTTAATAAAAGTATTGGGCCTTGGTACAAAATGGTATCTTAGTTCTGGATGGAATCTTTTCGATTTAGGCACATCTGTAATGACACTTGTTTCTGCGTGTATCATACGTCTTTCTCCATCATCAACATTTTTTGTTCTATTCAGACCACTTAGACTCTTGCGTTTATTTAAAATGAAAAAAAGATATCGAGATGTATTCGGAACCCTTGTTATTTTAACTCCTTTAATGTCATCTACTGCGGTAGTTATGCTTGTTTTATATTATTTTTTCGCGATTATTGGAATGGAATTGTTCGCTGGATATAATATGCGAAATTGCTGCAAGTATGTATAACCATAAATCTCTCTATAATTGATATTGTATATTTTAAATTACGATTCATATGACAAATTTATTTAACAGAAATACAACAGTCGAAGATTTTTACAAATACTCTGCTAATGAAAGTACTACATTAGGATACTATTATCTTAATACATTTGACAATCTCATAGCCAGTGGTATGACTCTGTTTGAATTAACAGTCGTTAATAATTGGTTTATATTAATGAATGCATATGCATTTACTGTGGGCATGTACACAAGGATGTACTTTATGACATTTTATCTAGTGACAATGATTGTGTTAACAATTGTAGTATCCAGTTTCTTGGAAGCATTTCGATTTAGAATACATTATAAGAAATCAACGTCAAAACGAGATGGTGATTACATTTTCATATTTTTTATTACAAAACTGTAGTGTAAATTATTAACATTTGTTTCTTATTTCCTCAACCAAATCATTTGTACTTCTTAAAATTTTTCTAATATTTCCCTATTTTATGTTTGTTCGTAGAAGAAAGAATGCTTCATGAAGAAGTGGAATTGAGATGGGACGAATTGCAGTGCATAATAGAAGATTTTCAACTTCTGGAAAAATTAAGACCTTCATTCATAGTTGGCGTAAGTTTACACAAATATGTCAAACACATTTTTCATTATATTATGATTATGTAAATGTTTCACAGGGAACTACTGTATTTACTGGATCACGTCCTCGAACACGAGAAGTTCTACAGAGAAAAATGTATACAAGTGAAATAAGCGAATGGACCGTAGAAGCTAAAGAAGCTGAAAGACAGTGTGTATCAAATCCTGTATATAATTCAGAAGAAACATCTAGGGAAGATGGAATTTCTGAACAAGACCATCTTAGATCAACCGTGAGTGTACGATCAACACATCGTAATACATCTAATGTTGTATAGATACTCATAATAATAAATCAAATGTATATATAATAAGTAATTCTCGTGCTGCGTATATGTAGGTTAGCTAATTAAAAAAAAAAAAATCATAAAATAAAAATTGGATAAGTAACTACATGTGACATATGATAAGTAAAATCTTTTAAATTGCGAATATACTAAATAATTTAATTACATTTGATAAAATAAAATTTCTTTATTTTAAATGATACTATTTATATTGAGTCATACGAAATGATAAACCTTCTACCAGCACAGAAAACAAATATGCATTATACAAATTATTGTTACAGAAATGTTTGTTTTTCTCTTTTTAAGTATTATATTAACCTTATAGCTGAATTGTATTAATTTGGTTACTGTATGCATTATATTTTATATCAATTATAATATTAAATTAATATATATTAATATAATTTACATGTAAGTAAATGATAATGAAATTAATATTTTTATTTAAGTATCTAGAGATTATTTAATGTTATAGTTATATATTAGTAGGGTATTGTTTTCTACTTATGTGAACTATCATGTATTAATTTTACTTGAACAATTGTTTAATTATATGTTTGCGTTAATAATAAGAGTTACATCAACCAAAAATTAAGAGAAAAGTATAATGAAATTATACATGACATGTATGTAATCATTAGCATTTATTTATATTGGTATAATAGTAAAACTTGCATATCCATACAAATTATATAACAAATATTTTTAGATTATACTATCCTTATAAGTTTATGAAAAATGTTAATTATATCGAAAAATATAGACAAGTAAATTTATTTATACCATACACGTAATTTTATAATATATTACTAATGAATTTGTACGCCAACACCTCCTAAAGTTGTTAATGTAACAGTAAATCCGTCTGCTATTAATTTTCGTGAAATGCTTGAAATTGTTTCTGGTTGGGTATCTGGTAATAATAATATATATGCATATCCACCACCACCAGCACCTGTAAGCTTGGCTGCTAAAGCATAATTTTGTGCTTCTGCACAAATCCTATCTAAGGACGGGTGTGAAACCTGACACGTGGCTAACAATCCTTGATTCATATTAATAAGTGTCTGTAATGATACATTACATACAGTAAGAAAATTGAATATTTGCAAGAATGAAAAGCAATAATCACTTTCTTTAATCAGTAATAACATTTTGAGATTTAAAAAAAAAAAAAAGAATACTTACCATTAATTGTCTAAACCCTTCGAAAAGAGATTCAGTATCAGTACTTGAAAGATTGTTAATTTTTTGGATAACATTAATTGCCTCTTTTGATATATTATCAATTGAATCCATAATTAAATCGATAATAGCAGGATATTTGTGCTTCAGTTCTGCTAATTTTTCTATTAATGCCTTTGTACTTCTACTAACTCTTGTATCGACTAGTAAAATTTTCATAGTTTGTGTATTGGCTATTGGTTTTATATAATCGCCCTTTTTAAACTCTATTATTGATCCATATGTACAAATAGAATTATCTATTCCAGATGGAGTGCCATGCATAATTCTTTCGCAACTTAAAGCATATTTTGAAATAATTTCTAAATCAGACATATCGAAGGTCTTGCAAATACTTTTTTGTAAATGTGACCAATGTAGAAAACATGCAGCAAGAGTAACTGCAAAGGAAGCAGAACTACCAAGACCAGAACTAATTGACAATTCAGTATTTAAGTGAATTTGAAAAGGTTTTATTTTAATGTCATCCCTCTGTATCATATAAATAAAAAGATAAAAGAATACTTCTAAACTGAATTTCTGTTGTATATTGCTATAACCAATATTACTAACAAACTCTTTTATTTGATTGTAATATACGTCATACTTTTCTTCGGACTTTCTATTTGTAAAAAAGAAATTCTGTACTTGATGTAGAGATACATTTACAAATAAATTCACTTTAGGAAAACATAATTTAATAACTTGTTCTGTTTCTGGCAATTCGGTAAAATCTACAGTTGTACGTAAACCTAAACTAGCTGCAACAGCAGTTTTTCCATATACTACCGCATGTTCTCCATAAAGAATAACTTTTCCTGGTGCAGAAACTTTAAATTGAATCATTTTATGTTCCTTTAGTTTTGTGTATACAACCGCTAATAGAACAAAATTTTATTTTTAAATTAATATAACAGAATATTAATATAAAATGGAGTAAGTAAGTAATTATTTGTAAGAATATAAACGTATAAAATGTTATACCTTTTATAGTTTAGTATAATCAGTTGACATTAATGATTTATTTTTATGTATAGCAAAATAGATCAGTTTCTTTGCTTATTCCACTGTTCTGGTGTTAATGTTTTTTGAGAAAATGCATGGATCGTTTTGAGTTCTTCTTCCAAAACTGCATTTACCAATCTGAAATATCAATATCAATGTAAAAGGGGAAACAAATTTATATATAGTTTATAGAAATCCTAAAATATTTAATCTATATCTTTTTAGGTATATAAAACTGTAATACCTGTGACGTTGTAGTAACGGTTTACCATCAAATGCATCAGAAACAATCAGTACAGAAAATTTATCACCACAACCATCAGACTGATCTACCACTTCCTGTAACATTTAAAATGAAGAAACAATTGTATATAGTATAATAAAAGATATATTGGTCTATAAAATATTTGTTTCCATAAAACTTATTTCATTGTCACATGAAATAAAAATTTCTTTTTAGATCACATGAAATGCTTACAAGGCAGTGTCTATTTTACTACTGGCTTGCACTAAACCCGTATAAGTAATGTTGTTGTTATGCTAATTTAGCAAGGTAATATTCAATAGCGGAGCAAAGTTCAGATCCATATGGATTATATAATTTACAAAAAAAAAATGCAATTGTCTACTACTTGTTAATATAGTTGTTGTTACAAATTATTACATTATTATATATATTTACATTATTATATACATGTATTATTACAATAATCTAGACATATTATTGTGACTTGTTTATATGTATATTTGCTTGTGTAAAATATAATATGTCAAGAAATACATCACCGAACCTGTACGAATAAAAGCGATTTAATATAAAAACTGTAATTAAATGTGCATAAGTTTAGATAGAAAAACATTTACAAATTTATGTTAGAATGCATTACTCGTACAATGAAAATGCATAAATTTATGGTTCTTATTTGTGACTATATTGTAATTTATTTACATTTAAAATGAAACATACAACTAAAAAAAGATTAATAAAAAATGAAAATAATATTATTATAAGAGTTTTACAAATTAATATTCCTTCAGACTTTTATTTCCTAAGGACATATGAATATGACCTCGATAAGTTGATGCTCATTTACAGAAGACATGTATTTAAAATTGAAATACATCCTTTGTAAATGAAGTATATTCTCCAAAGGATGCATAAGTATGTCATTAACGAAAATATGTATGACGTAACACTTTATAGAACGTTTAAATGTTGTAAAATAGATGTATAAGTTTTTATAATAATTTGTATAGTGTCGTTCTTCTACTGCATAGTGCAAGCATTCTTACTTAAGTATGCACTGCAACATAAGGGTTAGAGAATATGGTATTAATGCACATTATTTTATTTCAGATTCATATATTTTTTAATGTACAAAACTGCTTATAATTGAAATATATATAAAAAATAATGAAATGCCCACACGAATATACAGAAACTAATAACATAAATAAATCTGGATACTTGTTAGGAGGTTTTAGAAAACGACTAACAATAGATAATATTATTATTCCCAGGATTGAACCATAAAATAAAATCGCTATCCAAAGATTGAGATTATGGTTTAATAATACATTTAAGTTGTTTTTACAGTAATTTAATATATCTTTTCTAATTTTTCCAAACACCGATTTAGCTTTTTTGTTTCTTAGTTTAATTTTAATTTGTCTTTGATTGACTACAGTATGTCTATTCCATGTTGAATTAGTATTGTCTAATAACTTAACGTTAGTAAATATATCAAGACACGTCCAAGAAACAAAATAAATGTTAAAAATCATGCTAGCACAATATGCCATGTATAAGTCATCTTTTATAAATAAAGGTAACATACTAAAATGTGAAATTATTAGAAACCAAAAACAAGGAAATGGATCATCTTTAAAATACAATAAAACTGGAATAGCGACTAGTAGAATTGACTTTTCGTGTACTTGAAATGAAAAAAGGAAAAATGCTAATGCGCAATTAACAAGGGAGATAATAAATCTCTCTTTTTGTGGATTTAAATATACATTTATACAACTTGGTAAAACTGCACATGTTGTCGTTATCAAACAAATTTTAGCTAACTGAATATTTGTGAAACCATTACGCAATTTATAAAGTATATTGATAGCACACCAAATGTTGGCAACCTTATCTTCAAATACACCCCTACCAACTGGAAATAACCGAAATATAACGTGTGCAAGTGTTTCTAAATTCTTAAGAAAAGGTAACCATATGATGATAAATGACAAAACTACCGTGACTGATATATACAACAACATTTTTAAACGGAATAACCAAAATCTGTTGTTTATAGGAGAATATTTCCCAAGTATGAAAAAAAAAATTGGTAGCGCATGATAAAGTTCCATTTGTTTATAATTTAATGCTGCCACAAATAGAAATGATCCAGCGATAAATGAATTTTCAAGCATTGCTGTAACAGCGCAAATAAATAACCCTAAAGATGCACAATTATATTGAAAATGACCGTAATCTATTAAAATTAAACCTGGATAATTCAACATGATTAAAAGAATAATATGTTTTCTATTAAAACCAAATAATTTGCATGTCTCTTTTTCAGAGTCTTCCGAAGTTTGATTAGTTAATACAAAATATATTATCGATGGTATATAAATTAAAATATCTACACATAAAACTGTTAATCTCATAAAATATTTGTGATCTTTGGATGAAAAACCTCTAGATTCGTGTAATTTTACATACGAAGAATTAATACTATCGGCAATATAGCCCAGCACAAGACTATGATAGGCTGTTAAAGGAGGATAATCTAATCCCCAATATTGTAAATCATTGTCTGTCGTATTGGTATACCATTTGTCAATTGGAAGATTTAACGTTATTTCTTGCCAATGTCGTTGTGCTTCGTAGTCTCCAAACATTGGAGACTTTTCTTGGCCACTGTATGGATGGTACGTAATGCACCATCTTAAAAGGAGGGCAAAAAGGGAGATTAATATAATCTGCAAATTCCCTTGCATTTTTAATCATATACGGTTGATAATCTCCAGCAATTTATATCCCAAGCATACCCTTGGTTGCAATTAACAAATGTTTCAGAAACAACGTCTATGAACCTATATAAGTTTATAGTAGAGAATTCGAGGTTAGAACTAACACAACATTAAAGAAACACGAATAACGTGTATGCTCACGTAATAAAACGTACAAAATACGTACCACATGTGAAGCGTTCAATCCCTCGATTAATTTATTTTTAATGTAACTCTCAGAATAGGGCATATTTAACCATGTACTATTTGAAATCTGGACTTCACTCCCGGGGATTTTTTGAATACGTGGAAATTTGTGTTTGATATAGTATATGGACTTTGCTTACAGTATTTACATATACGTAAATGTAAAACAAGTGTATAAGTGAATAAAACTGGAAGTATATGATTCTATTTTTTTTCTTTTATAATGAAAATTGTTTGTCTATGTCTATATCAATCTGACGTCAAATATATGGCAACGTTTAAAGTTTGAATCGAATGATTTTGATTTGAATCTATAATCAGAGTGGTGGCCAGATTGCACCTGTGAGTAGACAGTGTTATTAGATCTGCTTTTTAGTAGTGCTGAGGTGTTGAGTAGTGCTCAGGAGGACAGCTGGTGCCCTCGTACTAAAAACTATGGCTGCATTCCACGGACATAGGAATATTATGTTCATAGCTACGAGCAATTTTGTCGATTTAAAAAAATAGGATTAGGGATGGGGACACCCTCTTATTCGTCTATACCTTTTTAATTATAAACAAGAAAACACGTTGGTAATATTAAATATATTTTATCTGCATTTTATACAAAATAGCACCTATTCTCTGCAACGACTATCGTTATAAAAATACTTTTCAAAACTACCATTTTGCACTTTATGTCCTATTAGAATTCTAATATTGCAGCGTATGTGAAACATACAATACAGCAATGCTGCCTTTTACAACTTGTATTTGAAATAAACTATAAATACCTTAACAAGTAATTTATAATCGTCATGAAATGCTTGAACTTACAAGTTAAGAATATTTGTATACATATACAGTATGTTTCTTAATATGCGGCTGATTTTTTGCTTACTCTCCATAAAGCGCCCACATATTAAGAAATACCTTGTATATCGCCACTATACTGGAAAAGCAACAGCAAATGCTTCACATTTATAATTACACTAAGGATACTCAAAGATCTTATAATGTTTGCAAAAATGATTATGTTTAAGAGAATCAAGAATTTTCATTGTCTCTGGTACTTTTTTAATAAGAGGCTTTTATCGTACGTTCGCAAGAAAAATAAACAAGAAAAACTGTATTTATTAATTTAACATGTCAAGTATTTAAAGTATATAAAGAGATTGATATTTCACAATTCCTTGTTATACAAAAAATAAGAATTCTTGAAAAACACTTTTTTTCTCTCGCACGTACAACCCCTTAAGTACATAACGATTATACTATCATTTTTATTTAATCATTTCCTTCCTAACAATTATTGTGAAATAATTTTTTTTTTTAATAAAATGTAATTTCTTCTGGTTCTTTCCAAACGTACCAAAGATAATTTAAATATATGATTTCAGCACATCCTAGTCAAAATAACACGTTTTATCAAATAAACTGCTTAATTCACCTAATAAGAGAGCGATAACTTTTTCCAACAGATGTGTAAATCAATTATGGTTGGTGAATCAGTCGTCAGGTATGGGAGTATTGCAATTTCCATGCCATAATTTTGTTTCCGAATTGCAACTCGAATAGTTTCCAAATACATCTGCGTAGCCACGGTCTCGCCACCACGTACATAACTGCCTGTTCCATCCACAGTCTATGGTGCGAATCAAATCAGGCCTTTCCATACCAAGCAGCGTATAAAAATCTTGGTCTCCAAGGTGACCCTACACGCAAATTCCAAAATTAGAAATTGATTAAAACACCTATTTACTTATATTTATTACCTTGAAGTGATATTTCTCAGTCATCGAGTCAATGCTTTCCTTCTGAACAATTTTATCGTAGACAGAGGAATTTCTTAACCTATCCAAATTAAAAAGCACCACTCCACTGTTGTAACCGGAGTAACCACCTGATGTAGAAGGTTCTCCAAACATTGTGTTAGGATGCTTATTACGGTACAGATACAAAACATGTCTGTAAACCGGAGTAAGTTCTGGTGCCAGACCGAACAAAGCTTGACTTCCGAAGGTATTGAATTCTTTGAAAAGATCTTTAATGTCTCTACGGAACTTGGTATCTGCATCAAACATTGCTGCGAGACTTTGTTCAACTGGAGCTACTCGGTGCAAACCCAATGATAAGAAAAACAAAGCATCCGAGTAGTAAGTTCCAGGCTTGCTGCTGAAGTGAGGAGACATGACCGATACAATGTCTTCCAGTTGCGATGCCAGATCGTGCACATCATAATATTGTATCTAGAATAAAAAAACCTAAAGTATCGATATCAGCTTAAAGGGGGACATTCGAGTAAAATGAAAATTTACTCAAAAGAGTAATTCTCTCATTAGTTTCCTACAAAAGTGCAATGCAAGTCTCTAACAAACACAAAGAGACCTTTTGATTATAATTTATCAATGGTGCACCTTTATTTATAGTTGGTATACCTTTGCAATTAGAAACCAGTAAGAGACTCTGAATAGCAAAGACTGTGAATGCACTCCTACCTTCATAAATTTTCCCGTAGAGAACAGAACACCATTCAAAATTTGTTCCGCGATATTTCTGCTGTCATTGTCAGTTATTACATGAAATGCAATATCAACAGAAGATAATCTCAGCAAAGACTCGGTAAAGATCTCAAATTTCCTTTTCATTGGTGAGTTACTAGCGACTTTAGTGAATATACACCAGACATTATAGTAAATTTTGTCATTCGTAAGGAGTATCGCCGAAATCGTATCTGCTCCAAAGCTGGACTCTGTCGACGAGACATTCTCACGCCCACTGGTAGTGTGTGCTGACCAAAGTATACCATTTGACGTCTGATAACAGTAAAACAGCACTAAAATCACAGTGAGAATCGTCAAATTGATTAGCACCTTGCTTAGCAAGAGCATTTAATTATTCGTTCATGATCAAGCTTCCTCTGTGCCGTATCTCTTATTTAGAATTATACAAGCCTCTTTATTCAACGTTATAAACTAAACAGAATAAATGTTTAATTTAAACATATTCTCCATTTTGAAGTAATTTCTTCAGCATATAAAAATCCTAATGAAAATTATTTTAGTTTGTCAGACAAAAATTTCTAATAAAAACTACTTATCGGAGCGTTGCAGATTTGTTATGCACCGATGAAGAATCACAACATAAATATATGATGAACTTGGAAATAAATTTCTAAATGTTGGAGAGAAATTGAAAACATAAACAATTTGTGTTGATTTGTGTAGTTGCAATTGGCTTTTACTCTATGGCAAGGGTTCCAAACTCACGTATTAAAAGTTGGTATAAAGTTTGTAGTGCCGCATGGGAAAAATTGACACAACTAAAATGTGGAGCGCATTCGCGTGTATGCATATACACCAGCATACTCGCGTTCTGATAATTTGGACCTGTTGGCTTGTATTTATAATACAAAAATGATTAAAAATGCATTTTAATTAGATGCTGTTAATCAATTATTAGTGGCGCCATCGGTGGCAAAATGTCTGTAGTAAAAATAGTTCCCACCTTTTCTATAAGATGACGCCACCGATACCTTATAATCAATTATTCCTAATTTTTGTATAAATGTATAATTAATACGATTCTTTGCTTTATAACACCACAATATATTAGTTAATATGTAAAATTTGTCATTTTTATGAATAATTTCTTAATGGAACCATACTTATCGACCTTTTAGTAAGCGGTGACATCTAGCGAGAACAGTGGAAACTATTTTTTCCTACAAACTTGGGCGTTTAACCACCGATGGCGTCAGCATCAACAGGTAATAGTTGATTACCGACATGAAATTAAAATGAATTTTTAATCGTTTTTGTACTACAAATACAAGGCTAGAGGTTCAAATCGATGATGTATTATGTTTAACATACGTTACAAAACGTATGTACGTAAATAATAGGAAAATTAATGATTGTTTGCTATGTAGGTTGGAAAACCTTCCACCGCTAGATGGCGATCCTTTTCATGCGCAAGTTCAGAAATCACGCGACAGTTCGATTTATGTGAATTTATCGAATCGAGTTTCGATAATCGTTCGGATTTACGAAAACAGCGGATTCGATGCCGGCTCAACGACAGTTTGCGAATGGTAGTGCATACTTAATGTTGTAAAGAAAGTGAATTTTGTGCAACATTTTGCAGCATAAGCGCAATATAGTTACAAGATCCGGTTGGACGGCCTTAGGATTACTGTCGATGGATATTACGTTGTTTGGTAAGAATGAAATGTCAAGTAACATGTATATCCAAATGGAGTAAGTAAATCGATATCGGTAATGTCGTTCTTTTTTGCGTTTGGACGGTAGATAGATATCTATATAGATCGTTTTTTATTATAATAAGAATAACTATAGTTACTTAAAGGGTTAAAGAGTGGCAGTTTCATAGTCGTATTACATACTTTCCTGACGAAAGAGATAATGCGCATGCGCGAGCTGGAAGCAACACTGGCACTGGCATTACAACCTGTATAATGTTCACTGCATCACTGCTCATTGCTTTTTAATACGCGATGCTAAATTATACTGAATTGGACAAAAAGGAATTAATTTTATTTGAAACAAGTAAGCTTTCCAAGATTTTTTTCAATAAAAATTTATTTTCTGTTTTATTCTTGACAAAACACACATCGCGCGAATGTATCTATTATACACATATCTGTGACGAATACAGGCTCCAAGGCCTTCTTAGGCCATTGAAGATACACGGAAACGAATGAAACACTTACTTCCAGATTACTGGCAAAATGTTCGTTTCCACGAATTGACTATCGAAGTAACATGAAATCCTTTCGCTATTATAGACGAATATTGTATCATAGAAAAACTCGAAAAAGGGCACACGATATCGTTGTTTCTTTATTTAAATTTTGTAGGAGAAGAAATTTTTAGGGGAAAAATAAAACGATCATTTGTGCTTTACCAAAACATTTTCACAATACTTGCTATAATAGCTTGAATTTTCATCAACAATTGTCGCTATGAAGCTAACACGTCTTTACGATTCAATATGAACTGAGTAGTTTTCACAATCGGTTTGATATGACACAAGTTTTATATTTTTTGCACCTTATGGCGATTGAGATTTTTATTTAAGAATATTGCAGTTGTTTCGATTTTGTTAATAAAAAACAAGAAATGATCTTTTCTAGTAAAATCATTTCTGGTTTCTTAGAAACTCCCAAAGAGGTTTACAAGTTGCACTCTTCTCTTAGAATGTTGCGATATATTACGACGTTATACACGTGAATATAATTTTTCTGTATTATAATATGAATATTCGAAACTTTTCACCTTCAACTCATTATTGTATAAATGTTTGGTTGTTCGAAGCTCCAACAATATTTCTTTTTAAGCTCGACTAAACGATGGCCCATTCTCTTTTGATTCATGGTTATTAAACATCTATAGCTGGACCAGCCAGCAACATCAAAATACATTTTCGTTATAACAACATTTAATGAAATTGTTCTATTAGCTAAGATCGAGTTTCAGTTGATAGATGACTAACTCAACTTTTCGAAAAGTTTCATTCGTCACGATAGTCTACAGGAAAGTTATTCGTTAATGTTGTTATGGAGTTGTTTTCTTTTTTTAAACGTTTACAGCCTGTTAGAATAATAGGTATTTGAAGTCTTAAAGAAACAAGAACAAGAATACTTTGAAAAAAAAATTTCAGAATTTCATTATTTTATTATTATTGTTTCTTTTTTTTTCTTTTTCTTTTTCTTTTTCTCACCAAGCAACCACTTGAATTATCATTTTAGTTGTAGTTCTCGTTATGCATTACCGTCAGATCGTAATTACTAGATAATTCCATGGAATTACCAAGAATAATGTAGTAATAACGTAGTAATTTTGTTAATACTTTGAAATGGATGGATCAAATTGACTGGCTTCATAGTTGTAGTATTAATCGATTTAAATGAAAGGTGTTCGGAAAGACTAATTAGATAAGTAGAAGAATTCGTAAGAAATAAAAACGAGTAAAAATTTGTAAGAAAAACACATGTGTTTGAATGTTGTTTAGAAAATCGGACATTTCATATGCATCGCCGTGCATAAAACGTAATTTACGTTTGTACTTTTTATCTGATAGAATAGAACGTGTTAGAAGCTGACAGTCTTAGGAGAGATATTATCAGTCGATATAAAAAGAAATACGTGTCCAATATTTTTCGATGGTCTGGCTGCGTTCGAAATTGAAATAAAATCGGCGTGTAACAGAAATGTTTGAAAGAACGAATTATTGAGGAAAATGAGAGAGAAAAATGAGAAATGGAATAATTTAAATAGCTTGAGGTTTGACGAGTTGTCACGGTTAAATGTTCGGTTTGTCATTAAATTACTGTTTAGTGTTTGATTGTGAAATCGGGACTGCTTTCAAAAATATGACAATATTTCTTTGTTTCTCTTGTAATATAAATATAATTCTGTTAGGCTTGTGTCGTACGATCAAACGAGAACGTACGCGTTTCCTTTTGCGCCACGATTCCTCGAATTTCTCGAGACACGCCTCAAACGGTACTGTTGTTCGAGGTTACAGGCCTGTTTACGTTGACGTTATTGTTAGAGTTTGTTTTTGCATCGAGGTTGCTTCCAAGTTTCGACGAATCTCGAGGCCCGTCCAGGAAGTACGTCACCATACTGCCCTTGCCTTTGACCTGAATGCTGCCACGGCAGGTTAACGGATATCCCTTTACGACTAGAATATCACGAACCTCCTGGGTAACTTGAATAGCGTCCAACACTCCCGTTGACTCCATTCTCGAGGCCACGTTAACCGCATTACCCCAAATGTCGTACTGCGGCTTTCTAGCTCCTATTACTCCGGCAACGACCTATACCAAAACAGATTCAATAAGGAATATTTGATTTGTTTGTGTGAAATGGGGTTAAGTGAAACTTGAATTAATCGAATATCTTTGTAATTACGACATTTACGTAAATGAACAAATTTACATTATAACAATTAGCCCCGTTATCGATTAACGTTACCGGTCCGATATTGATGCCCACACGTAACCGGAAGTTGTTGAAGCTGTGTTCATTAATGAAAGCCAGTTGTTCGCGTATCCTAAGTGCGTAGTCGGTCATAGCAGTGACGTGCTTGTAATCTCTCATGTCGCAGGTGCTCTTCGTCAGACCTGGGAAAAAGAGGAGTATCCTCGTGAAAATACTCGAGAGCCATAAATACCGTTTCGAACATCGATGTTTGTACCTTTCTTCGATGTGTTAGAAGTCGTGTTCTATCCTATTAATGAAATATTTTTAAACATGTCCTTATTCAAATTTCTACACGGTATAAAAATCGATTTTTATCTATAGTAACGTTAATTCTTTTTACACGTTGAATATCGTGAATTATAATTAATTTTTATGAAAAACTGTTTCAACCCACTGAAACCTCGAAAATCCAAGTGTCGGCGAGTGTGTACTTGTGACGCGGTTTGTAGGGAAACGTGAGTAAAGTAAATACGTAGTAGTTGCTCACCGGATGCAGCCATATATGTGGCGCCTGTGCTCTTGATTTTCTCGATGTACTTGTACTGCTCCTCGGCGAGCAACTCGTCGAAATCGGCGATAATCTCGTTGAGAAGCCTGAGACACTCCTTGCCTTCGTTATTCGCCTCGAGTTCCACGTAAAACTCGGAAAAGTTCGGTATAGAGGCGAACATTATGCAAACAAAGTCGCACTGCTCGTGGTACAGCTCCTGGAAATGGTAATTTTACGCGAAACATTATTGAAAATGAACAACACTGAATCAATCGTCTTCTTACGAAAATAATAGCGCCGATCAGAGATGGGACGCTATATAATAGAGTATTTTCGTGAAAATATTTTCTTACGTCTGAATTGGCAGTCGATAAAAAATGTGCCGCCACATGCTCCGGAAGTATGTTCGCCAACAGCTTCTGATTGTAGGCCTTCAGGTGCTCCATTTCCTCCTTCTCCTCCGTTGCTTGGAGCTTCCACAAAAAATCCAGTCTGCGGCCACATCAAATTAACGTAATCAGTGTTGCAATATAAATTAACCAATTAGTATTGGAAATACTAAAACGTAGATCTCTTCAACTCTAGATAATACAATCGTAATAAGTGTTGGTACATTTTTGATACGGTATAAGAATTGACTTTTAGCTGGAGTAAGAGGTAGTTGAGAGGTTTTTTCAAGACATTGAAACCTCCAAAATCCAAGTGTTTGTATCGGTCCCGCCTAACATTAATATGTGTATCGTATATCAGCCCTTCTCGACCAAACTCCAAATAGTAAATACCATGGCGTCTAAGGCACGGGCCTCTCTTCCTTTTCTTCCCCCCCCCTCTCTCTCTCTCATACACATACCCCCACGGAACAATGATAAAAGGTATCTTGTTGTTAACTTACCTGTAAGTTGCCTCAGTGTGTTGCGAGTGCGCGACCAAGCAGGCCATAAAGAAAACTACCAAAACGCCAGACAGCCATCTTCCAGTCAGTTCAACTTGCCTCTCGTACAGAGCCTCGTAAATACTGATAGCTAAGTAGCAAGCCACCACCATACTCAATATCACCACTTTGAACACCGATGTCAGGATCTGATATACCGCGCATGTTATCATCACCAGCATCACAAGCACCGGGAAAAGCTGCAAGTATCATTGTTCGAAAGAGAGAGTTAACTTCTCTTTAAGGTACTTGTTTCGAGATACTCGCGTTCAAAAATATTATTGAAAACTTTCGTAAAAGTATGAAAAAATGAAAAAAATCATAAAACTCTCGACTTGATCTACATATGTAGATTGCCAGCTGATTGTTTTCAATTTAAATGAAAATGCGGTTTAGGAACTCGTTGAAAAATTGATACGTTATAAAAATCGAAATAACAAACCATTTAAAGAAAAAATTATTGAGCACATCGTTACTGAGATATAATTGATTAAAATTTGAAACTGAACGTAGAGAAGCTGTGCGGTAATAGCGTAAATATACATATCGATTTAGTATGGAGGTGCGTGAGAGCAGAAAGTACCTTCAGAAAAGTTTCCAATTACATTTTTGAACGCGACTATCCCGAAACAAGTAGATACCTTAATGGGAATCATCCTCAAGCTAATTCGGTTCAGAGCTACTCGATTCGGTTTAATGCCGTAGACCACCGAGATCCTGAATACTCTGCGTGCTTGGCAGTAATGCGAATCGAATCGATTACATATATCTCGTGAAACTTACGTCAGCAAAGACGGTGTAGTAGCAAACATCGTCAGGCGTGTCGATGGTCTGGAACGTTATGCTGGAATTGTTGAGCCGTTCTGTGATGACTGTAGCGTTGCTGCAGACACGAACACCCTCCAGCGTGATCTACAATTAGCAGAAAAAGACAGACGAAGACTAATCACTTTGTTTTTTTCTCGCGTCAGTCTGTGAGCCACAATGGACGAAGGATCATTGGGAGGATCGCTTCATCAATCCTGGAATGTCATCAAAATGCACGAAATTTATCGATCGGTGTCCAGACAATGGGGGTTTACCACCCATTGATTCTCCGCTCCTCTAGCAGTGATTAGAGGGATATATTTTCAACAAGTGTCGAGGCTTGATTTACTCGGCCAACATTCGGGTACCCTTAATCATTTATTTGACATAAGAACACATTAAGCGAATATTTGCCACGTCTTCTTCTACATTTTCGACGAATTTTTGTATACTTATTGTTAGTGGTACATATTAAATACGAAAAAGAAGATTTTCTAGAGTTGCTTGTATCGATTAATTTGCAAAATAAAGTATATGAGAATGTCTACGTATAAAATATTTGGAGAAATAGAAAATGTACAAAAGTATAGTAAACTGATAAACAGTACGTACGTTTACGTTCTTTTGCACTTGACTTTGTACCTACCAGAGGGCTCAGTGCTGTGATGAAAGTCAAAAACACTACGCACGTGGCCAGTGCTTGCGCAACACCGCGATTTTCGAAAATGTGTACCGCGGTATCTCGAAGAAACTTTGGTACTTTCTGAAAAATATAATATTGTTTATCGTCAAGTATTTATCGGGCATTTTAAGGAGCGTTAGATTATTGTAACATTGACTGGAATTCAGCCACGAATTCAAGGTCAAGAACAAATGGCAAGGTTCCAAGCAGCATCGCGATCGATTCAGTTTCGCTGGAAATGGTTCAAAGTACGCAAACTTAATGTGCAGAAGTTGATCTGAATCAGCTTCGCTGTCTGCGAATCGAAGGGTAAATTAATCGACATACTCACCGGATTTTTTTCCGCCAACAAGATCCCGTTAATCAAGCCGATCAACAGCGTGCTCACTGCTATGCACGTATAGAAGTATATGCTCCTGAAAAATGATTTTAGGTGTGTAACATAGCTTCAAGTATACTCTCGATGATTCTTATACTCGAGAATTATGGATCGGATAAAAAAAAGTGGGTAATGAAAGTTGTTCGTCTCGACATCATTGGGGACATTCAATTATACCAAACTCGATCCCGATCGCCACTCCGTTGGGGCTGGGAGAAGATAAACAAACGTTTGGAGAGAATTTTGTACTTTCGACAGAGTAAATAGTGAAAATTGATTTAAAACATAGAGTTTATTTCGAGTGGTTCGTTTACCCGTACAGAGTGATTACTATAGCAATCACGACCACCATGTAGACGAAACCGGAACACACAAAGTATGCGGATAGCATTTTGTCCCTTTCGCGGGAATACTGCAACAAATCGTTAAAGTGGTCTCTTTTTTAACATGAAAAATTAGGTAAGCTCGAAGGAAAAGTATATGCGATCGATGTTTGTTTACAATTTGAAGGTGGTATTATAGTTATTGGTGAAACAACTGGTTCGTTGCTACGAAGATATACTTTCCTTCTTCTATAGAATACGTATATCTTGGTTAGTTGTTGTTTTACATAATGAAAAATCAGTATACCTTTTCCTCGACGTCGGAAATGCGAAATGTTAGGATAAAAGGCGTACAATATTCTGCCCTTAACCTATCTATGCTCCTGGCGTCTATAGCACGCATCAAGTACTCGTTCACTTCGTCTTCTGGATCCTTTTTGCTCTCGGTTGCTTCTCCGAAGCCAAGCCTGTCGTTAAATAGATAATGTGGTTCGAGATAGAAAAAGATAGAAAAATCTAAAGGTGATATTTGTCAAGATTTCAAGATCATTGCCGTTTTTCCAACGAGATGAGATATTTTCGTTATTTTTATTTTCCGTCACGCTTGGGGACTCGAGTTACAGTTTGCATACTTCCCTTATCGGTCCCATCGCTACTGCGAGGAATCGATACGCATCGAGAAATGCCGTTTCCTTGACAAATTACACTTAATTGAGAGAAGCGTTGCCCTCGTTAACTTCGTTGTCTCGTTAGCTCGATCTCGCACGTAACCATCAAAAGGACAACAAAGTGGTCGCTTACTTGGTTTGTTTGCCGTGTTGCGATCCGTGTCCCATCATCCTCATCTCCTTGGACACGTTCCCGTTCGCTGGTAAACCCTTTCTCAGCCCCGACGAGGGTATACTGCCCTTAAACGCGTCCCCAGGGACGATCAGGTACGTTTTGATATTGTGCTCCTTGAGGTACGCGTTCCTTTCGCCTCCGTTTCCCTCCTCCACCTCGTAGTAACCGCCCAGGCAATCCAACGTCTCTTTCGTGATGTGAACTCGTCTGTGGGGGAGGAACAGTTCCGTGGTAAATGTCAAACGTAACTTTGAAACCGATCGGTCATCTAATTTTCGACCATAGACGACCTCCAGTTGGAAAGCTTCGCTCTCGAATCGTTCTATCGGGAATATTTATTCGATATTCGTTAAATCAATTTAAACAAAAATATATGTATATCAGCTTATAGGGAATAACGAGACGAAACTTTGTTTGTATTTAAAGTTTATTCATAGGATGGTTAGTTTCGAAAATAAACAATGTGATATTTTGTTTAAATTCGATTGTTCGACCGTTGTTTTGTTTCTTCAAATAGTTGAGCTACGCGTTCTCTTAGCCTCTCAGCCCTCTCAGCCCTCGGCTCGTAACATTGTTACATTTCATATTGTTGCCTCTAGGGAGGAACCTACATCGCATACACTCTTTCCGGAGCTTTACTTCTGTTTCCCGTTTCGCTCCTCTGGGGAACAGCGTTTTGTTTGCTCTACATATTTCATCAGGCATCGCTAAAAATGCTCGATTCGAATAGGATAAAGACACTCACCCCGGTATTCCGCCGCTTTCCATGTGATTCGCCAGGGTAACATCGTTGCTCCAAACATCGAACTGCCATTTTCGGAGCCCGAGTACACCGCAGTGAACTCTGCCAGTGTGAATACCCACTCTCATGTTTACGTTCACTGCACCCACCTCTCGGTACAATCTGTAAAATACCATCTGCTATCGCGCGAGAGTAACTGTCGCGAATACGTTTTAATTTAATTATTTTAACAAGAAACGTTTGTTAAGATCGGTTATAGTATTATGCATTAAACTTTAGTTAAACTTTGGCGCAATTCTGTGAACGAATCAACAGAAAACATTCAACGAATGGATTTTCATATGCGGGAACACAAAATTTTCAACTGCCTAAAAATAAAGATCGAACAACTAAAAAAATCATGATAAATTCAAGGACAATCAGGGAAGGATTACTTGTTACGGAAATCTGTTTCACGATACTCACGTGATAGCACTGATCATATCCAAGCCCATTTCCACGCAGCAACGAGCGTGATCCGACCTGGGCTCCGGCAATCCAGAAACGCAATAGTAACAATCCCCTAGCAATTTGATTCGGAGACAATGGTGTTCAGCGGCCAGCGTATCGAACCTACGAAAAACGCCCAGACAAGTTTCTTCTTTTTATTCTTTTTTAACTTATGTAACACGTTACAGTCTAAAACATTCGATTACTCCTCTTGTTAAGAACAACATTCTACAGATACCCTTTCGTGAAACCCTTTTAAAATATCCAGGAATAATACATGCTTCGAGTTGGATCCGTTACATAAGTATCCTTCGACGTGTTACGTGTTTAATCCTTACAAATTTTATATAACAGATATTTATTCAACGGCTGATCAAATTCAGAACGTTCACTGTTTCGATTACGGAGCTTGTGATGTAATCGATATATCTGTAACGAGTGTTGTGTGAATTTTACACAAAGGGTACGTTCTAGCTGTCGTAACAACCGAAGAAAGTGTCGTTGGAGGTCGCGATCGAAAACACATCCGTGAACAATGTTTACGAGTACGGGCAAGCAATTTTATTAACGAAACGTTTTGAACATACGATATTTCAACGATAAGAAAGAATGGAAAAAAAAACAACCAATAAAACAGAACAACAAATTAACAAAAGCTTTTTTGCAAAGGAAATAACGATTCCGAATCGTCCGAGTTACCCTCTGCTAGGGGGGGGGGGGGTCTTGCACTAATTCGGGTCCACCCTGTATACAACAATGAAGGATCAACAAAGCTAATGGCCACTAGAAAAAAGAAAAATGATGAAATCGGAAGTCAAGAAATGATAACGAATTCGCATAATTTAAACGTTACGCATCGTGCCTTTTGTGGCTACGAGGGATTCACTTACCACGCAAACAACTTGTTCAGCAATCTGACGACCTCCTCGGCTGTACATTGATCCGAAAGCAACGTGAATCCGCAAATGTCCGCAAACAGGATGCTGCAAACAGTTTTGCGTTACATTATTCGAGACTCGGTTGACCCGTAATTAAGTCACGATGTTAATTGGAATTCGTTAGCGCGCGTCGGGTGGCTTTTAACGAGCCACGAGTGGCAGCGCGCGTTACTGCAACGCGTGATAGACGTGTGTACGACCCTGATGCATAATTGAGATGAATATATGTATATCATCGTTCACTGAACAGGATACACAGTATCGTTCGTAATTATTCCGCAATGTTAATCTTATTGTTAGAGAAGACAGTTTAGATTTTTGAACCATTTTCTTTCGCAAATTCCGAATACACTACGCATCGAAAGTGTACCAAAAGTGGACTTTTTCGAGGTTTCGGTATCTTGGGCCAAGGCTCGAGTCCATTTGCTAACCAGTCGTTTAATCGTTTGCGATATAGACTGATGCGGTAGCTCTTCATTTTATTCGTTCGATCGATTGATTACACAAACATTCGAAACTACTTCAACGATCGATGTTGTTCATGTGTATCGAAATGTAAAAGCAGCGCAAATGATTTAAAGTGTCGGTTGTCTCGCGATGCGTGGTTACAAAGTCACGCGACAGATCCTTTGTTCCTTGATCAATTTGTGTTCAATTGCCTGGACAACTTTTTCAGGGAATGCTCACCTGACATTCTCGTGCCTTTGAATGCAAATTTTGTGAAACATGGTATCCTTTGGTTTTCCAGCGATCACGGCTTTCATCTCCATGGCTACGTGCCTCGGCAACACGCTCAATAGAAGCCGTTCCTGCAAACAAAAATCAACGAAAATTCACCGTTACACGTCAGTGGAGGAGACGCGAAACGCGAATCTTCCATCGATGCCTATGGCATAACATATCTAATGGAAAATTCGTTACAAGATAAGTACCGGAAAAACACAGAGGCGAAAAGTAACGTCAAAGTTTGCACTATAAACACACGAAACCAAATCAAACCAAGTCACGAGGATACTCTGTCATGTCCATTTTCAACAGAATACCCCTTTAACACGGATGGTACCACTGTACTTTCTTGAGAAGGCGTCAAGGTCCGATCCAATCGAGAAAATGTATCGTAGAAAGCGCAATGTGCAACAATAACGACTTTCTCAAATATTGTTTAGCAATATTTGGTAAAAAAAAAAAAAAAAAAAAAAGCAATATACAATGGTTTTCTCGTTCGTTTTCAGTAGCAGTCGCGCTACAACCTGGACGGATCGCGTAATTTCGTTCTCGAGGAAGTCTGTGGACGAGCAAACGAAATTTAATTCCGTTAAGGAAACGGTAATTCTGTTTCGTCCGTGAAATTACAAGAGAGATTGATTTTCTAATTTATCAGTGATCGACCTCGATTGTCTTCGCGTTTCGTTGTCTAGAGCCGCTTCGTTCGTTGCCACCGAATTCAAGAATTATGCGTCGCTATTTCCATGAATTTCACGTCGAGAAAATCAATCGCGCGATTCGACATGAACGCTAATGGACTGAACAGCGTTTCGATAGGACTCGTGGGTTATCACCGAAAACTTATCAGTCGCAGAAGATGCAAATGCATTAGGCAACCTCGTAACGGTTGGGGTACGGAATATTGATGTTTCGTGTCCTGTTGCGTGGTGCGACATCGATGCTACTGAAATGAAATATTAATCCACAGACATGCTCGCGTCTTACAGTGAAATTCTATCTCGTGTCTTGGGCGCGTGAACGTGCGCGGTTTTCGATTCCAGAGACGCTGTGATGCTCGCGACTCGCGATAAGGCATACATACGCTATCTATCGAAACTATACGAACAGTTGGATTTTCGAGGTTTCGCGTAACGGTGACACCTCTGTTTACACGCATTTTCGGTATTGGCCGAGTCGGTCACAAAGCTACAAAGCTACCGCGTGACCAAGTAGTAACCATTGGCGCAACGTTAACGCCCAGACACCGGACGCTCGCACGAACGACTATTAAGGCATCGGATTACGACAGTGACTGCTCGAAAAAAAAGGGGACTCTGGGGAGATTTAGGCGAAGCGAGAGTAATCCTCTGGTCCCCTCAGTTCCGTCTAATTTCAGGGACCCTCGGCAATTCCTGAGCAAAGGTTAGTATACCTGCGTAGCTCCTGGCGTAAGCCCTTATCGAGTATCCGCTGTGCAGTCACAGTTCAAGCGAAACCAGTTAGCATCCCCTTCTGCTCCACTCCCCAGTACCTAAGGTCGTTCGCAGTTTCGCAGCTTATTTGAGCTTATCTGAGCGTCGAGATACACGCGCATCACTTGGCTCGTGTAAATGTATAAAGTTGCCGCTGGATCGCTCACAAATGTTGCTCGCGACTACGCAAACTCGTCACGGTCCTCGTTCGATGACGACGTTGAACAAACGTCACGACGTATTCGCGTTTTCACGCGGATAAGATAATTCGCAACGTGCCTCCGTCCCTTGCCCTCAATTCCTGCCAAGTTGGAGAAACTAATCCAAGGAACTTGTAACTCTGTGCAGTTTAACGTTAGAATTCGTCAGTTTCACCCACGCACACCCCCCACTAACAAGTGTCTGGACACTTTCTTGATAGAAATAAATTTTAATTTTTTTTTCCAAGATGTTTGTTAAAAACTACCCCAAACCTACTCAGACACTATGGTCTAAGCAATAAAGAGTCATGGATCTTCATTTGGGAGACGTCGGCGTCGTTTGAAACGCTGAGAATTTGTTTGTATGGTTGTTTTCCGGGTTGATGTGCAAGCAAGCTTGGTCAGTGAGCGATCATTATCGCAGCAGGTCACGGTAAACCCGATTAAACCACACAATGGACCTGGTCACGGGTGAAACGTACGCTACAACTATAAGCAACGGCTGATAAGTCGCTATCTTTAATAGACTTCCGGTGGTTCCTAACAATTATTTTGCGTGGCTGGTGAAAATAAAGCGGCAGGTTAGCAACCTCGGAAATTGGATGTCTACCTAATATTTCCAGTCACGCGTGCTTCAATTTTTCTCGAATTAATTTCACACGATTACTAAATAAGGTAGAATAGACGGTACCGGTCATCGTAATAAAAATATTCTTTTCCGTAATTCGGATGTTTCAATCGATTTTCTAATCGCGAGTATCGCGATGCCACAACTTTACTTACAAATACTGTGATTTCGAACCGAACCCCTTATTTTTATCCAAATAAAATATAGCCTATGTTACCAAAGGATAGCGTAGCTTTCTACTACCGAAAGAATTTTTAGTTTTTACTAGAACAAACTTTGCATTTCGAACGTAAAATGAAGGTTTTTAAATGGTTATTTGCGGGAGTTTCAAGAGTACAACCTTAGGGATAAACGTGAACCTACAGTTTCGCTGACGAATGATAATTAAACGTTTCATGCTTTTAATTACACGGGAACGCACCGCAACGTCACTTGTAATACGACAATATTTCACAGTTTCGTATATACATGATTATGCCATAAATAATTATCGAACCCATTAATTAACCGGATGCTGAGTAAAGGGAAAGCCGCGCAAACTATAATAACGTCAATTTCGTTAGGTTGTTTCGTCGAGGTCGATCAAACTTTCAAGTTAAACATGTTACGAACTGTATGAACGTCAGTTTCCCAATTTGGAAATTTTCATGCACGCTTATGAAACGATCGGCCTTCGGGTTCTGTAAAATTGCAATTATTCCTGCATTAAAATTACAGGAATAATTTTACCAAAGCTCGTATCACGTTTCTCCGTCGTTCTACTGTTACTTTTATATTTATATTCTTTTTTTTTTTTTTTGTAAATATCGCCTCGAGTACGAATAAATAAATTTGTAATCGGAACGCACGATCGATTCGTCTGTAAATAATTCCTCCGTTGGTTCAAGTCAACACGACGTTTCGTAAACAATTTTTGTTGCGTGCATAACATCCTCGAAAAAGTGTTGAAATTCCCGTTAAATCGAGCGATAAACCTACACTCTCGTATGAATAAAATCAATACTCCTTTATTGACTCGACCAATACGTATGAATTATTTGTAGTTTAAATATTCATCACTCGTGACTGCAGTTTAATTCGATAACTTAATAAATATTTATCGATACTAATCGATCGTATTAAGAATGTACCCTTTGCGCACCACAGCAAAAAATCATTCTAATAATACGCAAGTTTACGAAGAATAAACAAGATTATAATGATAGATTGTTAGACCGAGAAATGCCTTGACCCTCTAGGCTGAACATAAATTTTCAGCATCGAATGTCATTTTATTTTCTCTTTTCACGTCGTTCTACAAACTAATTCCAATTTCCTTGAGCGTTTTCTATTTTATCCCGACGTGGTTTGGCTCGTATTTACATTTTATGAGAATCTTCGCGTCGAGAGCATAACATTTCTCCGAGAATTTCCATATCAAAGTCTCGCATGGAAAATTGACCGAAATATTACTCGTAAAAAGAAAATCATCATTTCACGGATCTCTGTAAACGCATACCTGTTGTTGATTTTCCCGCTGCGTAGTCAGCCGCGCCTCGACGCATTGTCTGGTTTCAAGAAACGCTTGCCTTTGCGCCAGCTCACGGGGATGATGTGTTAGCACACCCGCCATATTCGTTCCACCTACCACAACGATGGAACTCAGCAACTAGAATGAAAAATCCACCGAGAGTCTTAAAGCCAATTGACAGTTTTATTTGAAGAAATTGAGGGCTGTTGACCGATAAGGAGGCTGCTCCATTTTTTCCAAAATTTCTTTTAAACTTTCATGTGTACACGTAGCAAAAAGAAAAAGCAATTTAGCCGGAGACGAGGTTGAAGAAGAAGAAGGAGTATAAAGAAGGCACGATAGATTTAATATGAGGATTCGCGAGCTGCGACCGTAGGGCGGCGAACAAAGCGTGAGCAGGGAAACTGAAACACTGGATTAACCAAGTGGTAGGAAAGGATCAGGGAACGCAATCTTCAGATGACAGATAGCTTCAGGAAACAGGGAGAAGGTACTCGTTGGACAACCAACGGGTTGTTAAGTCGAAGCTTTGTTGGTATGATCTTCATCGTCTAATCTTCACTGGAATCCTGTGTTGGTTATCCTGGGTTGCAGTGATTGAAACTTTGCTTCAAGAATTTTAATAAGATTAATTGTTCGGTGCTGCGCCAACAACGATACTCTTATTAAGATTACATCGATACACTAATTTATCGATTGGATTATGTGGACAATAAGTTTATAGGAAATGATAAGACGCAAGCTTGTTATATTTACGGTTTTAAGTTTGGATGACGTTTACAGGATTCGATGATTTTTTACAAAATTTCTACTACCAAAGGAAATCGCGTTCAGCGAATGCTGCTATCGGCTGTCCTGTTCTGATCAGATTGGAATTTCCTTGCCGAAAAGTAGCTGGATAGTCAAAGGACCAGGTTTATTGAGTTTACGAAGTTGGCAGAATGTCAACAGGCCATTAGTAGTGTACTAATTGCAAAGCCAACTGTAATTAAACTGATGCCACCCTGAAACAGGAAACACTCTATAGATGTGTGATGTAGCTCTTTGATCTAGTCTTCAAGGTGGACCTAGCTAAAATCAATCCTCGCCACTCGCTGTTGTCGCGAGTTATCCTGGAATTTCCGTGAAAGCTTTCTCGGTTCTGTGAGAAAATGAATACAATTTTCCCGTAATTTCCTCAAGTTGTAAAAACATCGCTCGCGATCTTCCTCGCTTGCAATGGTAAAGTAATTGAAAAATTATTCATCTTCCGTGCCCGGTAGAAAATAATCCCTCTATCTCGAGTTATAATTTCCTGGGATTATAAAATTTGAGCAGAGAGGGTAATCCGGAAAAAAGACTCCCATATAAATGTTTCAAACTCGACGGAGATGTTTGAGAATTATTCACAAATTCTAAAGAGATTATCTTTTCTACATTATGCACACGGATCCTTCTTCTTCTTCTTCTTCTTTAGTGGCTCAAGTAGAATTTCACCTACCTGTTTTCATCGCGGACCAATTAATTATTTACAGGTCGCTTGAATCTCCCGCAATATTCATTCGATGGTTAATGTTGACTGTGCAAGATGTCCCAGAATTAGTGCAAGTTGAATTTTTAACGAAAAAATGAATCCTATGATGAACGAAACTACGAAACTTTGTGTGTTTTCTTGTGCTTGGACAAATGATAAAGAAAACGATAAAAGGTAAACTCGCAGAATGTTATTGTAAAGACCTTTAAGAATGTACAAAAGTGTACGATTAATCGTTCGCAGCGAAACATTCATCTTCAAAGCATCAGTTCGGGATGTGCATCGTGGCTGCGGTTTAATCGTGAAAATACCTCCTTTTCCAGACAATTTAACGGTATGGAAACGCAAAAGGTAATTTCCAACAATTTGCGAAATTGCTCGATTAACGGTCATTTAGAGCACGCTTCTGATTCGAGAACCGAAACTCCAGAATCTTCCATCCGAAATCCCAACCGTGACGCGTTATCAATCATTCAAATCAGCCCTTTTTGCCAGGTTGCTGTTTTTTCGATCGTACGATCGATACGAAACCAGAGACAGGAAAAATTGTATTCCAATGATAAATGACGATTAAAACGAACACGCGGTGATTTATTCGTAACGTTTACTTGATTGAACTGTTCAATTTATATTCATCCGTTACATGTCTTTTCGAGGGTTTCACTAAAAAGACGACCATTTATTTTCATGGTTCTTTACAGCATTCCAATATTGCTCGGTTGGAATATACAGTAAAGAAATGGTGCGTTGCGACGAATAGTATGTGTAGGTATATCGATTAACAGAATTATTTACCAAATCCACGTTTTACGTTTAAATGTAGTAAGTGTGACAGCTGAAAGATTCGTTTCTCGTTTTTCTTTCTATTAAAGGTTTTAATTCCATTTGAAGTTTCTCGCATCTGTTGTCAGTTAGCGATGAACAATCCGTTAATTCTTGCAAAAAGTTTCGTTGTCTGTTCCGAGCGTGTTGTGTAGTGGTACGTTCTAAATACTGTTCGTTTTCTTGCGTTGTTTTCTCAACGATAGAATAACAGTTTCCCTTCGGAGATCGTTTAAACTTCTAGGCTATGAGTATACTTACTCTAGCGTCGACGCGTTTCAAGTGCGCGATTCAACAAGTTCTTTTAAACAGTTGTTCGATGTCTGCCATTCCAAAGTATTTGCCTTCCTTCGCAGAGAGCCAGCAATTTCGCAAATTGTCGTGCTATTTCTTTGCTACGGTACGCATCAATGGGCGTTAGTCGCAGAAATAAATAAAAACCCTTTTTTTATTCTATTATTGTAGCCGTAGCTTTATGAAATGTTATAAAAGCTCGATTGCAGCCGAGTTTCCTCGTCGATGTAACAGGCTCTTTTATAATAACGACTCGTTAATTGTACGTTTCAGTTGAGCATTTAAAAGCTGTCATGAAACATCGCGATAAGCTGCTTCTAATTAGGAGATAGGCCCATCAACCCCTTTTTGCCAGAGTTCCCTTACACCTTAAATGGATAAAAAAAATCCGTAGGGCGTTAGTTAGCTAGTAATAAGTGCCCTGGCGCTGTTTAACAGAAACCAGTTTCGGTTACTTTATCCATCAAATCTCGGAATCGAAGCAAGAGACATCACGTCGGCGTCGGCGTCGGCGTCGGATCGACCGTTATCTCGATAGAGTGGTATCTCGCGGTTTGGATAACGCTGCTTTATAACAAATTCCTTTTGCACCGAGATTACCTCCATACTTCGCGATAGCCCTAGCTCGTTAATATGCACAGTGTACCTGCGCTTTGACAGCCTCTATAAGCTCGTGGCAGCTGTCGGAATTGAACAGTCACGGTCAAAGGGTGCCGGACATAAGCCGGTAGACAGGACCAACAGAGAAGACGCTTCTGCCTCTAATAGAGCTTCTCGACGTCACGTTCCAACCGCGATGTGATTGCATCCCGTGTTTCGTCCTCAGAATCCGACGTGTTCAAGCTCCGCCCCCTGTACCGAGTAATTTGTCGTTTCATCAACACTTAGAAACGAGGATTTCTTCCGTCGTGTCTGGGAAACCTGATGTATAACGGAAAAACGTTTATTTTATCACTTGTCTCCAGTGTACAGTCGCGTCTCTTTTGTTTTGTGGAGAGGAACGTTGGTCACGCCCAAGAGTGCTGTCTTCTGAGATTCTTGGAATTTTGATCGAGTACGTGACTCGCAAGTAAACACCGGTGAGTGTTAGGCCTCGATTTCCACGAAACTTTCGACACTTGTTTGTTGTTGTACGCTTGCTATGAATTACGCCACCCTCGGTTCGTGTATCGGTTTATTATCAGATCATCATAATGACAAGTGTCAAGTGACAAGTAATATCGTAAAATTGAAAAGTAACATTTGTGACGAAATTCGTTAGTGTTGATAGTTTGCCGGATATTTACATACAGTATATGAATATATTATACATAACAACGTGGAAATTTACACATCAAAGTACTCGAAAATTTATCCAACGATCGGATGCTTTTCAATAGCAGGATAACGTAAAATTAAATAGTAACAGTAACGATGCATCACCGAGTATCGCGTGTCTGGAATTTTTAATTGTAACAGAAATTATTCATCGATATCCATTAACGTCCAACTTCCACAGGCTTGATTCCTAGGCTTTCAATAAAATGAAACTTAAATAAATCGCTGGGAAAAGAGCAAGCTCGGGTGGCTTGATGGATGAAGACACAAAGCTAGCAGGACATCCAATAAGATCGAACTGTTTCCGCGAGATACAAAAGTCGACCGTGTTAGGTTTATGTTTCCGCGCCTACGATCTGCTTTCTCATCTACATATTATCGACGAACGCATATGTCGTCTTGGATCGTACCTCCTCGTACCATACTTTCTTCAAGGAAAGCAATTTCATCTTTTGATTCGGCTGGATAGATCCGGGTTTAATCGAACAAAACGCGATTAACGTGCCCGTAGTTACGCAACACGCGCTAATTAGACGTCAAAATCGATATCCGACAATTTCATAGGGACAGCATGTTATGGGGAATTTGCATTTCAGCTGGATGAATTACGATAAATCTGACATTTCCGTTGATATTTGACGAGCGAAAAGCTTTGGACATAGCTAATCATTACGCATTTAAATGTTTCCAACGTCCTGAAACAATAGCTGGAAAACTGGTATAAAATACATCAGTTTTCCTGCAATTTCATCTTTGATTGTTTTCCGATACAGGAACTGTTCCAGAACGAGTGAGCCACGATACACGGCCGCGTTTGTCTTTATGCATACATAAGATGTGTGTATGTATACGAGTATACATTGCCGACCATAAATTTCAATACACCACCCCATCGGAAACTTTCCCAAAGAGATACAAACATAATTATTATTTCCGTATGTAAAGTTTGACAAGCAACAGAAACGAAAAATGAAACGCGTGCACTTGTGTAAGGAACAATTATAACGTATATCCAGTGAAAATTCTATACGAAATGATTGCAGAATTGGAAAAATTCAAATTAACCGAGTCGAATCACACAACGTATTCCTCGTTACCGTTCGAAATCCGTCACTTTTAATGTTTTCGTAAATTTTAAAGAGGTCAGAAAAATAAGTACTACCACAAACAGCGGATCACGGCATTTCTAATTCTACAGAAAAATATTGTAGCCTTGTAGGAATTCTCGCGAATATGTATCAGTCTGGTAGTTGCCACGTTAAGCACTGATCCATCACTAAAGGTATCAGTGAAAAGTTTGGAGCTGTTTGTGGTCTACCTGAGACCTATTATTAACACACGCCTTGCGTCATAATAACGCGTGAGGCACGTGTTCTCGATCCAATAGTGCCTTCGATCGCATCGTTTCAGTTAATAATCACGTCGTTACCGACGGCGCTACACGTTGCGCCGAGTCTCGTTCAGGCGTCATTGAAATTTCCGGCCGTAGGCAATAACCCAGCAGCCAGAACTCCGTTATTCAAATTTCCAGATGCAATTTGATATTCGCTACAATGTCCGAAATATTTGAGCGTTGCACGCGACTTTCCGTAAAGATGCGAACACCACAAGGCCAAGAGGTGTGCACTGTAATTAACAAGCTTACGAGCTTGGAACGCAAAGACTTCGAGAATTGTGGCCTGTTACGTGTTGGAATACTAATTTTGACTCGTTATTTTTCGGACAGCATGTAGCACGCAAATTTACCTTCTACCAGAGCAGGTGTGAAAACATACACGAGCAAAATTCATACAGACAAAGAGCGTTGAATATCGAATATGAAATAAACAAGTTTTTTCATTTATAAAAAATAGTATTATGTTCCTAGCAATTTAACGGCAACGATGGATGCGATAGGGGATGTCGAATCGGCGACGATAAACAATAGGATTATTCGAACATTGTCGATCGTTCGTTTTGTTCGACACTAAATTCTCGATATTCCAACAGTCGAATACACCTGCAGCAACGGTCGAACGAGTGAGCTACCCAGGTACACAAAGTCCTGTCACTACCAGACGTAATGATCAGAGGAATTATTAACCAAAATCCCACGATCGATACGTATTATACGAATGACAGTCTAAACAGAAGATATCAAGCGTGTACCGCAGCTTTCAGAATTATACTGCTGAGCTACAGAGAATGCCTCTGGATGACATTTAAATCGAGTTATCATATTTGTGAAAACGGTTTATACGCGTTCGATCAAAATTTCGTATTACGTATAATAAAACAGTCAATTGTAGCATCGACATTTTCAAGCTATAATGTAATTTATATCGTAATCATTGATCAAGGATAGAGCTGGATACTATTTAGAAAAAAAAAGTATTTAAAATACTACTTTAGATAATAAGTGCTATATGGAAGAAATATAAATCACGAGAATACAATTGAGAAGAATATCATTCAAGAGAATATACGGTAGTTCAAGAGGATTATATTCAAAAAAATATAATCCGAGTGTTTCACGATGGACTGTACATCGAGTCCTTAAAAAAAGTTCCTAACGTTGCCAGCCAGAAGTGAAAGTTTGTCCCTAGTCGCTAGATTAGAGAATATGATAAAAATATGATAAAACGTGAATCGAATGTGAAAAAAAAAAACACCCAAGTTAATTTTAAACACTGAAGCATTGTTTCAAAGTTTCAAAGAAAAAATATGAGCGGTGCTACATTTATATTCCGCAGCGTGGATGTACTGCATATATCGTCGAGAAAAATTCCCGAGTATTAGCTTTTTTCCGTTTTGAAAGTGGAATTTTTCCATAATTCACTGGAACACGCGAAAGAGTAGTTTATGAGCGTCGGTAATCATACTCACGTGTTCCATCATGGCCGGGTAATGCGATGGGTAGAGGGTGTACGCGCCGATAAGATGTGCCAGTGAAAAAACAACGCCGGCTATGCAGGCGTGACGCAGTCGGATTGGTAGTAGAGCGTAGGCCATGTAAATGAAGAAGCAAACGGCCCAAGCAGCAGCGAGAGGACCACCGCTTCTATGCTCCTTTGAACCCAGAGCTAGATGAACGTTGAGCGCTACTTGAAGCGCCAGTAACGTCACCAGAACGATCCCGCTGACACCGGCCAGCCAAATTTCGTTCATGCCTGGTCTAGATATCGCCACCACCAAAACTGAAATTAGAACAAATACGAATAATGAAATATCCATTAGCACAAGAGTTAGTATTAGGTTGTTCCAAAAGTTTCCTTCGTTTTATTAGTTAGTCATACAGGATGGAGTGAAATTCGTATTACACCCGGCCAAGCTGTGAATATCTGTCTATGTGAAAAAATAAGACAAAAATTTACTATAACATTTTTTTTACCCATGGCTTCGTTTCCGAGAAAATCTGTGTATTTAATATTTATTTGGCAAAGTGGAAGTCGAACACGATGTACTTGGAAATGTTTTCGAGTACTCGGTATTTTATCTTATACATACACTCTTGGCGTTTCACAGAAAGTTACGTAATTTCCTGTGCGAAAGAAAGCGGCGGTTTCGAGTAAAAGTATTTCGAGTTTCTGAGTAAACGATTTTTTGTTTTTCTTCAAAAGCATAGCTTACAAGGAATATCAGCCAAATGTTACACATCGATGTTGACGAAACTTGATTACTTGATACACAGGTAGAGCAATGAAAAGTATTAGACACGCATTAGTTTTTATACAGTTATGCGTAGCATAACTATAGCACCACGTTGGACTGATTAAAATTCCTATGCGACAAATAGTAAGTATAATCCATCGGTTGATCCGCGTATAATAATATTACAAAGGATCGGATATTACTATTCTCGGATAATTCTGAAAATATCGAAAGTCTGATTTCCACTTACCAGCATAAACCGCTATGGAGATAACTATCGTGACAGCCAGGAACAGATTCTCAGGTCTTTCGAGCATGACTAGAAACTGCTCATTGTTCTCCAGAATCAGTCTCGAAATTAACAGCAGGCACAAAGCTAGCGCCAGACCAGCTAGTAGGCCGAGTACGTGTATCGTGTTGCTCTGATTCATTCGTAGGAAGTAACGTTGGTATAGCATCTCCACCTGAAATGGAATCATAGGATAAATTGTTATTTTCTACATTTCTTCAATATTCGAGAAACTGCCTATACAGGCAGAGTCTACCTGTCAAGTCATGCCACCGTTTTCGAAAAATCAAACTTCATTGCACGGGAAAGCATTCCTAACCGCGCGCACTTCCGTGGTAAATGAAATTTTTATCGAACCGTTAACTGCGTACATAGCGGAGGTGTTATTTAATTCACACTGCATATTACGTTAAACGTTCCTAGAGACTTGGTCGGAATCTGGAGCCGACAGATTGCAATTCACGCAAACTAGATGCGTTGATGATTAAAAAATGGAACGAGATCGTCGAGCAGGATCGTTCCATGCTCGACCGAATAAATTAATTAAAATTAATTAGATATCACTCGCGTTCGCTGCTGCTCGGCGCGGCGCCGGTATGCTTGTACCTCGTCAATTTGTTTACGATTGCAGCTAGTCGAGATACCCTCCAAACGATCGAAAATAGATCATCAAAATTAAATCAGTCGCACCTCGTTCTTGGAGGAGCTTCGAGCGGATCTGATTTAATTACTCTTGATTATTTGAAATACACCAAGTACTTACTTTATTACTTTAGATAATCCCAGTTCAATTTAGATCGCGTATCATAAGCTCGGTCTAAGCAAACTCGTCATGTTGCTGGCAGCACGATAAAATTGCTCGAAAGTCCCAAAACATCCACGCTCAAGTTTAGACAGGTGACGTGATTAATGAAACGTGTAATGCAACGCTTGTCGCTTAGTCTATATCTATAGCTAGGTGTACACTGAAAGCGGAGTTTAAACAAACTATCGATGTACCCTTTCCGCTAGGCTTTGTGTCTCGAATTGCACGTTGTATTACACTTTGTAGCGAACAAAATACTCGGAACTTGTATCGGTGTTGCTGCTAGATATTTATATTCTTATTTATTCTTATATTACGGAAAGTGTAAAGGCAACATTAATTGTAAGTCTGTGTAGATTTCTGTTAATCTAACACAAAATTTTCTACAGTGTTGTTTGTTCTTGTCATCGTTATTATTATGTTAGGTTTATATATTATTACTATTATTACTACTGTGAGATGCATATTAGTGAAATTCGCTGTATTAGACAAAAGGAGAGGGAACAAGAGGAAGAAATAGACAGAGTAGGGATTCAGTTTCTGTGCTGCAGAACTTGTCGGAATGAAATTCACTGTAGAAATGCATTATACTCGTGACTACGAGAGTACGTCGAATGAGAGAACTTTATACTTGATGTAACTAAGGAATAGAGGTGTAAGATCCATCTTTGTGTTATGTTGAGCCACCCAGAGATTCATACAGCAACGGAATGACGTGATCACATTTACAAGTGGAGAAGTAGTTACGAGTATGAGAATTCGAATAGATTGAACGTGATACGAAATAATTTAGGTTACATAGGCGCAATGTTAATCGAAAAAACAACGTTAGGCGATAAATGTGAATATTCCTGTACGACTGAGTAAAAACTTAAAATTGAAGAATCATTTGTATTGTAAATAAATTACGCTGAATCTTTAGGCAATATTAGAAGGAATTCGTTACAGCTATCGACCATAACTTTGTTGGTCTTAAAATGTCGTGGAGATACCGATTTAGAAGGCAATTTCCGGTGACTAAATTTAAAATTTCCAACACCGCAAGCAGCCCAGACTCGAGCTGTCGATAGTCGATTAATTAGCAAGACATTTTCCTCGTTTAATGAGCATCTAAACAAAATCTACATAAATATGTAGTTTGATGATGAAGATCAGCAAGTAATCCTGGAAATTCTATGTTTTTTTATATTTAGTTAAGCAATTTAAGTTATCGTGTTACAGTGGCATGGCTCGTAACTTTCAGTTACTTACAGTCTAGTATTTGTTATTCAGTGTAAACAAGTAACTGCTTAAACATTCGAAAGTAATTCCAACCATCAAGCTCAAAGTAAATTGAACGCTATGTAGTAGTTTGAAAACGCGCGAGAGTGTCTTCGACAAATTCAGAGACAAACTTTTTCAACCTAGGAGATGGAGAACGCAATACAAGATTCAGGGTAAATAGTCCACGGTGAAAGGACTTTTTCTACCAAGTTACCTGCAAGTTTTTGAAGCGGTGCGAAGCGCAGAGCGAGTTCAAAAACCGGCACAGAGCACATTTCCTCGGTCGTTGCGTTATCGACGTGTTCACGGTGGCTTCTTGCGTCGTTTCCCTTCCTGTTGCGAGACCAACCCCAACTTCCGAGCCTCTGCTCATCTGTGGGTAAATCAAAGTACGTGGATTAAAGCAATATTTTCCTTTTCGATGGGCTCTTGATTTGTTGAAGGAAACTTGTATGCAAACATTGACTGTTCAAGTACTGGGTATTTTAGCCCAGTTAACAGACGCATTAAGACTGTCTTCGTTCTCTAACTCCGCTCAACTATTTGATTAATTCGTCATTCGATTACCCTAGCTCTGACAAAACTGTTACCAATAAATATAACCGAATAAAGTCCTCGACACGCCCCAAGTATAACATAGTCAAAACCGTTCACAGCGTGACCATTAGTCCCGGAACTTTGGGAACGATTAATCATATCACGGTGACCGGCCAGCGCATCGGGAACATTCCAAGAAAACAGTTTACCCCGAGCACATTTATCCAGGGGTGAATGCATCAGTGCACACCCCTCCAACTAAAGTACACTCTTTCGGCGCGGAAGGGCAAAGCCAACAGAATAAAGTGGTTTCATCCCCACTGTTGTCCTGTTCGCTTTCGGTCTGAATTTCGTCGTAGCCGTGACTCACCGTGATAATGGAGGGACGCGGTGCACCGGTGAAATGCTCGATCACCTCCCAATTGGACTTCCTCAGCGGGGTATGAGGGGTACGTGGCGTATTCGGTGTATGAGGTTGAGAGGAAGGAGCCGAGGACTCTGGAGGATCCAGGAGCAACTCGACTCTGGCTTTGCCGCGATCGTTGTTGCTCACGTGTTGTCTTAAGCTGGCCCATCTTCTGGTACTTTTCACGGATCCGGTTACCGACCTGCCAGCTACCTCGCCCTGTCGATCAAACATCGAACACGATTAATAAAGGCTACGAGAAAGCATTCGTACAGTAATTCATTCAACTTGTCGAAATATCGTAAACTTGTTCTTTCGTTCGTTTCTTATCGATTGGTTTATTCGTTCGGACAACACTCTTATGGAGACACTTCCGGGTTACCGGGTTGGATCGTCGAGACATCTCCATCGAAACGATCTCGCTAAAAGAAAGTAGACGTCATTTCTCGCGAACCATTAGTAAGATAAAATTAATGAAACGTCCTTGAACGATGCAACGATGCGCCCAGAGTAAGACATATTGAAAGGAACAGGACTGAAAGGACACGAGGCGAGCTTTCTCCGACTGATTAGGAAACAGAAATTTAATACGACTCGGGCGTCCTTCGCTCTTCTTTCACTGTAGCAACGAGCTGCTCTCTTAAAGAGCTTCCTTGAAAACCTTTTGTAATGTGTACAGGATCCTAAACACCACTTACAATTAGTAGAAAGTATATTTCTTGATATTTGAAAAGTTCAGAGGAGAAATAATCTCATCGTAACATAATCTTTTCCAGTAAAAATTACCAAAATCTATCTTACATAAGTTGATTTTTTTTTTGTCAATTGAATTCTTTTTTTAAAATTTTCAATTAGATTTTTACGCTTTCACAATCAATCGGTTTGAATCAACTATTTTCTATAATTGTCCATTGTCTTTAAATATTTTCTAAAGATCCTTGCAATATCACACCGAGTTCTTTACTATGGGAAACCAAGCTACAACAACCCCTAGCCCTGTACTCCATTTTTCTTTCTGCCGCGAGTTGGCAGACTCTCCCAGCGATTGTAAAGGATTTGAGAATTCTATTATCCGTCGCTTTCTTCTCGCTTGAACAACTGAATAACGTCCCGTATCATGCAAGATGTACTTTGTTTGCTTCATATCCCTGTATTTTCATTCGCCTTCAAAAGATGAGATCCTTAATCTTACTTTATAAATCTGTCCTTACTGCGTCGAATGGAAAGGAGGGTGGGATATGTAATACTTTGAACCGTCGTATGCGCTTTTTGATATTAAAGCCCTAATATCTTCTTCGCTGAATTATTTAAATTGCGATTCCTGCAACGTCACACGTCCCGTAGTGAAAGGATTAACGAGCACGCTGTTCCCCGATGGCATCAATAGTTTAAATATGGAAACGATAGCTTCCATTGGCTAAAATAAGAAAAGCATCTGCTTCACGTTTGAATTATCCTCGCGATAAAATTGCGGTTCCTTTAAAGTGGAATGAAGAAACGGTCCTGTGTGCTCGATCACGTTTTTTCTTCTTGCCACCGGTGGTTACTGATGAAACGCAAATATCCGGTCGGTTTTCCATTTGCTCGCGATCGGGGACGATCATGGAAAACACACCCGAGTTTTTTCGCGGATGAGAAGTAATTACGTCGGAGTAGAACGGGAGGACCTCATTAATCCTGCTCCACTGATCAATAAAGTTTAATAAAGCGCGTTATTTCCGTTCCTCGGGACGAATCATGCTGCCTCCCCAACCGCTATCGTACACCTGAACAATTGTTCTAGCGAAATTTGCTAATCCGGTCGATGTCTGCACTGGAAACGAACCGTTTTTGTTCTCCGGATACGCGTTCGACGCTTTTATTACCAGGTTGTCTTCCATCGTAGCCTGTTTCGCTTTTTCCAAATGAGTATTCGCCCGTTAGACTAGTTTCGTTAGTTCTAAATAGAACGACAGACTGGAAACTCTGTTATTTTATCGTTCAATTTCTTCTGTGCTAGAAAATTACTGTTTGTATTAGAACGAGAGAAGATCAATTAAGAAACAATGCCTAACGGAGTGCCTCTTGATGGATTGTTGCGAAATAATGCTTAAATTCTTGAATCGTGTTTCTCATATTCGAATTGTCAGAGTAACTATAGGTGGCCAAGAACCTCAGTTTGTGATTTATAGTTTGTATATATACTTGATGCATTAGGTCTGTGTTTTATATTTACGCTTTAAATTCATATTTTATATTTATACAGATTCACTCTTCCCATTGAAAGCCTGCGTCCCCACCATTCGTGTTACTTCATGTTGACAGAGGGACAGTTGCGGATGTCGGCGCAGCGTACAGAAGCGTACGTTAGGGCACGAGCACGCGACGATGAGTTCAATCACGTTGTTCCGTTCCTCTCGCGGCAACTTGACGTACAAGATTATTTTGTAGGGTGACGGAAAAATGGATCATGTTAATAAATGTTACACTCATTCCACACTAATAGCGGACTGTATCGTATTTAATCAGAGAAATAGAATTCCTAATTTTGGGATAGGTCTGTACAATAAGAATCTAAAGTGAAAACAACGAGAAATACGTTCTCTCGCTCTTCGTCCAGTGAACCACCAACATGTTTCTACGTTTTCAAATACATATAAAAAAAAAAAAAAAAAAAAATCATGTCGAATTGAGTAACCTCTTCCTTTACGGAGTCGATTAAAAAGGTTTGTCATTCGCAAACTGTGAGTTATATCGTATTGTCCATAAGCCGTCCAGTGTGCTCGCGGTAGAGACTTATTGATAGGTCGCGTAATAGAAACGCGGGGTTATCGTCTCAATGTTTCGAATGCTTTGCGGATAACCACCGAAAGATACACAGTAGTTTTATTGGTCCAGAAATCTGTATTCCGGTCGACTTGAGCCTTCCAAGTTCCAGCCAAGTTGTTTACTCGTGGAGTTAGTATCGGCTTCTATAGCACTTGGGCCCTGTCGAGTTCAAGGGTCACGAATATAACGCAAACTACTAACGAGTTAACCAAAACTTTCGGTGCGTGTATATTCCGCAAAGTTGGAGCAGAGTGGCAGGGAAGTTTGAGGAATTTCGTGAGCTATCATTGACGAGGGATCGGGTTCGTTGGTAGCGTTTCTAACTAATTAAGGTCTGACAAGTTAAAGAATCGAATCAAGAACGCATCTGCCAACTGCTCCGTTGAAACGAATTCTAACAAGTTTGGTGTTTTCGTTCGCAGATTATTCTTCTTAAACATTTCTTGGGTAAGGTTATTATCGATACAAATTTATTTCAATCTGAAAATATCATAATACGATTGTTTATTTTTATATTATTACATACTGTATGTATTTTGCAATTTTCTATAAACGCATCAAAATCCGCGGACCAATTATAAGATACAAATAGCACTTGGATTTGCTACATTAGTTTCCATTCCATCTGTTGGCCAGCAAAATTTAAAGCATCAACTTGAACACCAACCCAAATGTTTATATGCAATTAAATAGCGGCAACAGTTTGGACCTCGAGCTGTTCAAAATTGAATTAGACTTAATTCAAATGAATCTGACTGCCATTTCCCAAGCATTCTTCAATTAAATACCACGACAGATGCGGTTGAATTAATTCGATCGAGCTTTGGTATTTGATTTAATTATCGCGATCCAGTCTTTCGTTGTACGCGCACGGTCGAAACGATTTACGCACAGGGGAGATAACAAGACCCGCCGATAATTTTGTAGCCCGATATGTGTCGCTAAGTACCGCGAACGCGTTAATCACCGACAACCATCGAACGTGCTCCATTAATTATCACTGGTTGCGACGCCGCGACCTCGTGCTGCGATTCACGGCTTCTGCGAGACGAGACGAGACGAGACGAGAAGCGAATGGAAAATCAGTTGTCGGGAAAGCGGACGATGCTCCAAGTAACAACGAGGCTCGATGCAAATGTTGCACGCTACGAGGAATAAAAGAGCGGTTAGGTTGCTCGACGACGTAGAAAAATGAGAAACACTCGCCCAGGGACCTCGTTATCTTGGAACAAAGAGGGTTTCACGGGGAATTCGTGTCGTTTATGATCGAACCGTTTGGGGCAAACTATTCCCCTACATCGCGTCAAATTTCATGTCCACGGTAATTGAGTGTGTTACACTCCAACGATACGTAATTTTCTTTTATTCTGATTTCGTTGGTAACGATGCGTTTGAAATTTATAAAAGCATTCCAAAGTCTTTCTAATCGAACGCAAACTTAGCCTTTCACAATTTTATACATCGTGTACTTTTGTAATGGTGAATCCGTCATTTTGCATTTTGCGATTGTAATATCAGTCGGTGAATGTGAAACAGCCGAGGAAAGTGAAAAACAATTCCAACTTTCTGCTTTATGACAGAGTTAATGCGAATTCGAATAGGTAGCAAGTATTCGAAAATTCATGGCAGGTGATACGTTATCAAGTTTTCACGCGGATCGAGTACAATGTGCATGCATAGACAAAGAAATCAGTCGACACGCGACAGTTTGGAACTCTCTCAACTCCAGCTAGCCCCGTCGACAAACGATAACAGTTATTCTATGATTTCACGCTACGATACAAAGGTCTCTAGAAAAATGTTGTACAGGGTGAAGCATTTCAAACAGGTCATCTGTTTAAAATCCGCTTACTTTAAGCGATAGAAGAAAAATTGTCCAACAGGAGTTGTTTGATTTCGAATGGCACGTAACGTGGTGACAATTCCTTTTTTTATCGGTGTAATAGAATATAAATTATTCAAAATGATGACCTTGAATTTTACAGATAATAAAGACCAACAAAATAAAACAAAATTTTCAACCGTGAACACGAAATGAAATTTATAAATTATTTTGGCAATCCTTGGTATTAAAGCCTACAAATAATTTCCGAATCACCGAATTCCGTTTAATTAGAAAGCTGATTCGATAATCAATAATAATAATTAATAGCACGGATTTTGAAGCTCCGTTGGATTTTATAATTAATCGCGTAACAGTTACAGGTCAAATGTTCTCTGGTATAATTCTCACTAAAACTTGTGAATGTAGAATTCCCCATTTAACTATTTCAATTATAATACGCTATCAGATAGCGGTTTTACCCGGTAACAAATTTCGTTGATTTCGAACGCTTCTGACGTTATCCGCTGCGTGGGTAAAATTATGGAAATTCTGAGACTCGTTCAAAATTTACCAAGTGTGAGACGGTTGCTTTGAAACGCGAAATGTGAAACGCGAAACGTTTGAACATTTAGCATCCGCCGCCCAGCACGACGGGTACTTACCAAATCGACGAGCCAAAATTTCCATCGCGATTTGTTTTTCATACACTGTTTGCTTAATATCGTCTAATAATTCAGTACGATGATATAGAAATTAAATAATCGTACTCTTCTCAAAGAATGCGTATTGTTTATTTGACAGTACGAAAGTAGATGACTAAATTAACACAAGAATCAAATAATTTTCTAATGTACATGTCGGCCATATTGAATCTGCCATTTTGAATTTCGATATTCTGATGTCAGATTCGTAATCAGCGATCGGAAAAATGATGACGTACCAATTTTTATATTTATCTGTCAGCTCCTATTTTTGACCAGATTTTCGCGATTTCAGACCCTGCGGTGGTCGTCTAGCGTTAAATTTAACTCGGCAGGCAGCAATAATTGCTCGTCGAAAAAGAGAATAGTGGAAACTCGGTAGTACGAGCCGTCCTCTTTCGGCAGGGTGGTTGAAAATGTCGCGCGGTGGGAATTTACTTTAAATATTGGACGCTCTGCTTCACATGTACTTTCCGCGAGAATGGAAGCAGATGGAACCACTCGGAACCTTTGTGTTTGTTGCTTGATCGTCGAAACGATTAATTAATCGTTTTCCGCATCAACAGTTACGTTCGACGTTCTCTGCCGATTCGAACCTTTTCTCGGAACGCAAACTACAAAGGATTGTTTTCAATGAAATGATATAAAGCAGAATGAAACGAGAACCGTTAGACAGAAGAGATTTTGCACGTGCCGATGTGATTTTTTTGTGAAGCAAGCGAGGTTTTCACCTGTGACGGATTAAGAAAGTTATGGCAATCTGTTATATTAGGTGGTCCGAAAAGTTTCTTTCGCGACTTACACTCGCCTGCTTTGGCTGGGAGTATTTATATAAATCTCATTGTTTTAGAAATCAAAAGTTATCCTTTTCAATCTGTTGAGAATGAGCACTACATGCTTGTATTTTTAACGGTGTAAATATTTGCGTCCGTTGGTCCAGTCCCCTCCCTGGTAAAGGTCAGTATTACCTGAGGAGGACAGCAGTTTATAAGACCAGAAAACTAAATAAAGATAAAGATAAAGATAATTTAAATTAATTTAAGATATTTGTATCTGTTATTCGAAATAAATGTATTTCGTGTAACCATCAAACAAATTGATTCAGGAAAAATCAAACATGGTTCAACGAGATTCAAGGGAAGGCCTGTCGACAGGAAAATCACTTTGACATGGGTTCCCCTTTATTGTTACGTATCGGATAACAAGCTTGCAGATTCGTTGGCTAAAGCTGCTATTCTGTCAACATTTCATTCAAATTGTGTACTTTTCATCAACTTCATAAGATAGATCAAACAAAGATCCATAAACGCATCAGAGGATGGGTGGTAGAATCAAGGCATGCATATAAATTCTATATTATAGGAGTCTAAACGCAAAATAATGCACAGAGATTCGAAACCACGAACCACAGTCGACCGCTTTACCTACGCGACCAATCCCGTACCCTACGTTTTGTGTTCTTATTTGACTCCTTATTGTTGGGTATGGGAGGCGCGGATACTACACTCGGCTATCCTGAATTAACATTCATTTGCCCTCGAATGTCCGTTTTCTCGGGTTTCGCGTCTCAAGAACAGTGCGCGCCGCGCCCTCTTTCGCGAGTGTACTCCCCTCTCTCT
>NC_071982.1:238521-300666 GCF_026283585.1 Hylaeus volcanicus
AGCTACCTAACTAGGCCGAATGTCCGTTTTCTCGGGTTTCGCGTCTCAACAACAGTGCGCGCCGCGCCCTCTTTCGCGAGTGTACTCCCCTCTCTCTTTCTCTCTCGGGTTTCGCGTCTCAACAACAATGCGCGCCGCACCCTCTTTCGCGAGTGTACTCCCCTCTCTCTTTCTGGAACGTTGTTCTCTCTCGACGCCTCATTGTTGCCCGCTCCACCGTCCTTCGCGTGGCATTGTTGTTCATCGTCACTGGCCGGTCCTCTGCCGCTGTAACCCCCCATCCCGGACGAGCCCCCATATGTAGGAGTCTAAACGAAAAATAAGGCACGGGGATTCGAAGCCACGATCCTCGGATCCACAGTCGACCGCTTTACCTACGCGACCAATCTCGTACCCTACGTTTCGTCTTCTTGTTTGACTCCTTATTCTTGGGTATAGAAGCGCGATATTACAATAGCACTGCCCAAACTTGTATAGAAGCTTGAAAAATTCATGGTTTCATAATAGAGACCTAACAAGGTAATTCAAAGTTTGGACTAACAAGACCAAATTTGGTCATTACGATCTAACTCGGTATTGCTCAACCTTTTTAATCTAAACGTCTACTTTGTCAGAAAAGCTTCAAATTCCATAACAAGTCCCAAAATAATATATAACTCTGGGTCTGGGTAGGAAATTGTAAGATTCCGTAGAAATGCCATCGCCATTTAATATTACATCGCGATATGCGAATACTTTGTTCCGTCACATTAGCTGGCATTGACGCTCAATTTGCGGATTTCGTTCGTTTGTAGTTTCATGGACGATCGTATTCGCTTCGATAGAAAAGAATCGGTCCTCCAATGGCGTTACATTCGTCTGTTTACGATGCAGAATGTCGTATCGAGGAACGCGATCGTTTCGCGCAGTGAGAAGCGTCCGGCTTAATCGGCTTCGAAACACGCGTGTTTGATTAATTAATTCGTTGCAAAGCTCCCCTATATGTTCATGTTTACACGGCGTCCGAGGGATTCGATTTTAATTTCGTCTAACGGGATTATCGCTTCTTTTCCGCCCTGTAATTCGTAGAAGCGATGTAATAACGCATGACAGTGCATTTCGCAGCGAAGAATGAGCTTTTGAATAATGGATGTCGTTCTTTTAAATAACAGGTCGATGGGAAACAAAATACCGTGCGACGCGCTTGCCGAATGTTCCAATAACGTTGATTGTTTATTGTGAAAAATCGATCTTTGGAATACCCTTTCGCCGAAACAATAATTTCCTGCATCGAGTAACCTCCTCCCTTACGTTTAATTTTCATTAGTTTTTCCTAGAAAATGTCGGATAGTCTTTCGGATTATAACGCTCTTAAAGAAAAACTCGTGAGAAAATGTTTAGTTACCTGATGGCTCCTTCGACTGGCACGAAGACTGAGTCTGTGGCTCCATTCGTGCTTCGGGAATTCCACGCCGTATTTCTCCATGTTGGTATGGTACGTCCCTCTTTCTCGCGCTGGTTTAGAGCCCTTCGGGTCAACGAAACACCGTGGTCCGCTACTTCATGCTCCCCCTGCCAAGCAGACAAATATTTTCAGTCTTGCCACCCTCGCGACATTGCACTCACGTTCCATTCTTCGGGGTCGGAACAATTGTTTCTTTCTCATACTCCCTGTTTCTCCAGAGAAAACTACGTTTTCGTCACGGAACACCACGGAGAAAATTATGCTCGTTTTTATTCGAGACGGGGTTAGCTTTTCGGTGTTGTTTTTTTTTTTTTTTTAATTTGTCTCACGTCGTTGATAAATTGAACAAAAATTAGCACAAATTAATAAAAATGTTTTAAACGACAGTTTAAAACAACAGTTCTTGATAAGCTACATGTTCGAATATTTTTCAATCTGACAAAATGCTTTGTACGTAAAAATGTAAATATCACCTTGACTTTTTAAAATGACGCCGTATGTTTTGGACATCATGAAGTCGTTTTGAAATTAATTTTATCATTGGATAAAATGTTTACATTAAAATCCTCATGAATAGCACGTATTCAGCTATTCTATTTAGCTCTTGTATTTTAATATATAATGTATTCCGTACAGACAAGGTATTGTTCTAGAAAACGTAGACAATATGTACAGTAAATAAATCCAATGATTTTCATTGAATAGCAATTTTATGAACGACGACATCGTAGGCGGAATCACGTGAAAATAGCACGATGCATTCGAGGATGAAAAAGCCAATCGATACCATCATTTGTAAGGAATTATGTAAAATGAGGGGAGAGTGGAACGTAATTGGGGCTCAAAGTCTGTCAATTGGACCAATTAGTGGCAGTAAAGCAACGAAAGTAACAATAACGATTCACGCAAACCCTCCGTTGAACCCTCTAGCCGTTTATCAGTGTCAGACACAAAAGGGGAATCAAACGTACTACGTAACTATCGAAATTCTGCAAGAATTTTCCACGCAGTCGTCTGTCACGATCGCTACACTGTATTTACAATTATACTTTTTAATATATTCTCTCATTGTTATCGTCCATATGCTATGAAAGTATCGTACGTTCACATATATCGATACAAACTGTTTCATATTTCATTTTGAGCTTTATTTCAGTTATCTAAATCCCGGATATATAGGAATAGAGGATAAAAACAAAATTGATAGCGTGAAAAACGCTTGACGAAAGTGAAACTAGAGTCTGAGCGCTGGAATGTAGGGTCGTCGTCTGTGGAGATCGATTTAAGGCCAGCGACGCGTATCAATTTTTAACGTGACTCCGTTTCCTTCAACTCTATTTGCGAACGTTTCTGTCGTAGACTTTAATCGATTTCTGAAGCAACGAATCGAATTAAAAACCAGAAAATGAACACTAGTCGCTGGGAGAATTCGCTTACCGTTCCGTCGCGATAAAAAAAGAAACTGATAAAAGTTACTTGAATTGACCCACTTTCAACATTTTTTATATCGTAATATTCGTAGGAAGCTAATGGAAAAAGTTTCTACTCGTTTTCATTTTGTGTTTAAGGAACAATGGGTACAGTATAGTAGAAGAAATTTTGTTCGTAAGTACGTATCAGTCGGTTACAATAAAGACACCGGTTACTTATTTGATATTTCATATTTAGATAAACGTACCTGTATGTTCATTTATTTATTAATCTCTTCGGGGATCATTTTTTGTGCTAGTAGCAAATTTGTATTGTTTTTATTATCGTCAGTAATTATGATTATAAGGGCGTGAAGAGGTTAAGTATTATTATTATATCATTAAGAAATATATCACATAATTTATACATATAAATATCTATTTCTAACAGATTACTACTCGTTTTCACAATCGTGAATTCATGTCTTACGAGTAAGCATCCCCGTAACTAAGAAATATTTGAAATCGTCTAGTACATATAAACACTATAAACAAGTTTCAGTGTCAACGAGGTACAATTTCCTTATGGTCTCGTTGACGCCAATCAGTTGCTAACCAGAATGAGAACAACATTCATTATGAAAATGGTGTAAATCCACCGACGTGAACATTCTTAGGTCCCTATAATAAAAACTTTATATTCTTAGGTTGATAAGATCGGCAAAGTAGAAGAATGCAATATACTTATCGCTTATACGTCGCAATTACGGCAAGGGAACCGGTGATACCTCCGACCACTTTTCTCTTTTTGATATTACGCATATAACTAAGTACGTAGAAATAAAAATAAGTACCTTAAGGTAACTCGGAATCGTTTATTTGTGTAATAAAATAACACTTTTAAAATACTTTATCCTTCGTTGTAGACAAAGTTATAAAACGGCAGGATGTAGTGAAAAATGTGAGATGTCGAAACATTAAAGTTACTCATGGTACGTTCATTTTCTTCGGTAAATATAAAATTTCTAGTTGCAAGTAACCCCTGATAAAAGAAAGGCGTATTATGACTGTTATCTGTCTGCAACATTTTCTCGCGGAGAAAGCAAAGACATTCCGTTCGAGTGGATAAAAGCGTGCCAGCGTATCGTAGGGTGAAACAAAAATCGAGAATGGCAGTGAGGTTGCAAATAAAATACTTTAAGGGACAACGGACGACCCTGGAGAGAAGTCTCCACGGACCAGGGACTCGATCAGTCACGGAACAGAGAAAAAAGAATTTTCGATATCGAGTGGCGGAGGCGAGTCGTTTCTCGAGAGTGTTCGAGGGCCATCTAAAGATTCCAATTTGTCCTTCGTGGCTTTGCGCGTTTGACGACAGCCCGAGAAAGCTGGGAGAAAAAACGCGCCGCTGGAATCTATCGGGGTAGATCGCGAACGCTCTCGACGCTTGACCTTTTACCGTCGATTCGTTTCTAGCGACAAATACACTGTGCTTGAATCGTCGTTATTAAGAGGATTAGACGGTCTACACAGAGGAAACTTGTTTGGGTATTAATTTGAAGGAAATGTAACGCGACTCGACTTTTCCTTTTCGTATATCTTAAAGACTGCGGACATTTTTCTTTTTTAGCGAGCTGTTAAAGAAACTAAATGCGGCTAGTATCGACGAATTTTAAAGAGGTTGCAAAAATTAATTGCTCTACAAATGTTAGATTCTATCATTTTTGATTGTATCGAAACATAATTTTAGCCCCGTAGAAATGTTCACGATTATTACGACATTAATTCAAATATTTTGACCTCTCCCTTAACGACACCAGCGGAACGTGAATCGTCAGCATTTTTCGAATTCGAAGCGATCACGCATGAAATTGCCTCCACGAATTTGTTTCTCCCTCGCCGAAGGCGCTGCAACGGATGTTGGTGCATTTCCCCGGATGCACCGGCGCCATCCTATTTGCGGAATGGGAACATTGCGAATTTCCGAAAGTCGCGGCCCATGGGATGCTTTGGGAGTAATCATTGGGTTGTGCTATTGTGTGACGTACTACTCGATTCCCGTGATTCGATCGCTCTAATCGCCAGCTGCGGTTTAGATATCCCAACATTCATTTGTTAAGCTAGTGTTCTCCCCTGATAACTACAACGAAACAGTAACAAGATAAATAATATTTATTATAATACTTAATAAATAAATAAATAAATAAATATATAGGTACGTTTATCTAAATATGAAATATCAATAACCGGTGTCTTTATTAAAAGCGAATGATAGGATCATTCGTCATGCTTCTAAATCAAATACTAACATTTATTTATAAACAAATTTCTTCCACTACTGTACCTATCGAAATTTGTTCAAGTACTAGTTATTTTACCTTACTACTCATGCTTTCTGAAATCCTTTCCCTGTAGTCGCCATCGGATTTCAAAGTTCACACTAACTAACACTGTGAATTTCAAGAATACGCGTATCGTAGAATGAAAGTCGTATAACAGATGAAAAATATGAATTTTCTGAAGAATTTAATTGCAACGATTGTTTAACAGCCATTCCCATAGTAGTATCGACGCGTATTGGTAGTCAAGATGCGAGTCCACGGAATCAAGCAATCAGGACCGCGTATAAATCGTTGAAGCACGATTATATAATAAAGAAGATAGGGACTGGCGAACCATACAATTTCTATTACCTATTACCTTGTCAGGGATCAATGAAAAAATTATAGAAAATTGGGATAATTATCAGAATCGGACGAAACAATGAAAACGGGGCGCGTTGGCCGAACTTGGCTAGTACCGATTATGCGAAATCGCATGCAATCGGGCGATCGATAATCGTCACGCGGTTCAAGCTCTGCATGCTATACGCGAGCCTTTGAAATGTTTCACAGGCACACGGGGCAATCGTAGAAATGATTTGTACGCGCTTGAGAGATAATTATTCTATGACTTTACTTGCTTTGGTTTAATCGTATCTCGTATGCAGGTTAAACATCAAAACATCTTGGTTACTATTGAACGCGAGAAACCGTCGAAGAAGAACGTGCATTGTGCACATTGCCATCTGACAGTTGCCATCAGAATTTTTACGGTAGAGAGCGTTAACCGTGTTTGCTCCTATACGAAAAATTCCGCACCGTAGGGTTAAATTTTGAACGATATGTTTTAAATGAACATCACGATGTCCACAATCTCCACGATGTCCACGATGTCTTTGTACATGTAAACGTACGGGAATCTATGGAATCAATCGAAACGGCAACTCTGCTTCTACCGAGTTTCCATTTGTCGAGCGACAGATCGAACGCCATTGGGACTGCAATTATCCTAACTCCATGAATACACCGCGTTTGGAGAAACTGTGGTTTGGACGGTAATGACAGGACGAAAATCTCAATTGTGGTAAACGGTAATCGATAGACTACTTACTATCAAGTTCCTTCAATAATTTCCGCAATGAAACCGCGTATGCAGAGTGGACCGTTTAAATGGGAACATTCGAATTTCTCCGTTATTTTGGTTCTATGATAGAAATCTACTGTTTCAAAGGGCGCATGTAATGCTGAGATCATTTTTTTTATCAAGGCCATCGTTATTGTTTTCAACGGAATGGGCTATTTTCTCAAGCATTCGAACGATTTTTGTCTCGTAGGCGTGATCGTTAATGTTGTTCTCGGGGTTACATGGGCGTAGCTGGTACCGTTGTTTTCAGTGTCTAGATCAAGGTTCGTAATTAACGCTGCTTTTAGAAGGTCGCAAGCTTCGCTTCAATCTTATGCTTAAGCCTCCAGCGATGCGATGTGTCTGTTATTATTTACAGCCACATTCCTCGCGCCACCATTGTAACTATTGTTTACTTGGAATAAAGGAAGCAGAACCGAAGAGAACGTAACGTTCTTAGCGAGTGTTCAAGGATGAATATAATATTTTCTTTGCTGCTTCGGTAGCTTTAAACTCTTGCCTCCAGTAGCGACGCAAAACTACTCGAATCTCAACATTTTCCATAATTTTACTAAAACGAAATAAAATTAATCGATCAATGAATTAATGTAGCTAATAATTAAATATAAAAGAGCTTTTCGATAGCTACAAAACGATATATGTATAACACTCGCGTATAGAAGTAATTTTAACGACTTGAAAAATTGCACATACCGAAGCAACGGAAAAATCACACCAACTTTTGGTTCACCCTAATACCACGAAGAATTTGTTAAAAAATCTTGTATCTTTTATTTATAGCCGTTCTATGAGTCTGTAAAGTATCACGGAAGGGAATAATACAGAATATTTCGCGAATATCCATTGTTAGTTATTGAATACACAGTTCAGTCTGTATAATGATAACGATAACGCGAAACTGGGAAATCAATAAGGTAGATAACATTGCTTGCTACGACTGGAATAGTAATTTAGAGCCTGCGCAATTATTAACTACATTTGTAACAATGTATGAAAATACATCAGTTGCTTCGTTACGTGATAAAAGTCTTCTTTTTTGCTAAATGTTCGATGATTACTGCAGATTTTATTAGTTTTCTTTAGAAACATCCTCTTATAGAAAATATAATGGTCTGCTTCCATTCTGAATTTCTCATTTCTGTCTTTTGATAATATTTTCATTATATGCATACGTAATCTACTGTAGTAGGTAGGGAGAGGATCACACTGGCCCATGACAACAGTGGATGAGTTGGAAATAGTAGTTTCGGCGGAGTTGGATGATAGAGTGGAAAGTTTATAGGACAGAGGAAAATGTTTTGGTCGGCTCGATGATATGGCAGGGCGAGTCAGAGTAAATCGTTGTTTGTATGTCTGCTCTCAGCCAGCACAGCAAACAATTGAAACAATTTTTTCCTTAGCAAAAATGTTGTCCGAGGCTTCGTAAAGAAAAGCCCGAGCAATCAGAGGGCGAGTATGCCGGTGGAGCGTCCGCTAGACAGCCGTAGTAGCATAGGCTACGCGCTCGGCGCGGCCGCACTCGTACGCTACCGCGCGGGGCCTCTATCGGCATACTCGTGCTCTGATTGCTCGGGTTTTTCTGTTCATATCTCCTTAACGAAGCTCCATCCGAAATTTTCGCTAAGGAAAAGTTGTTTCAAATCACCCCTTTCGACGACCTCCAACCTTTCTGGGATACCCTGTATATAGACAATAGTAATATAATAGATTCTAACAATAAGATATTAATGTAATAATAGATTAATAGAAAGTGAAATAAAAAATATGTGACAAGAACGTTAGTAATCGCCATGTTTGCAACTTCCTTTACAAAAATTGAATCAACAGTATCTTTTTTTCTTACTCGTTTGATTTTTATACAATTTATTCTAATTATTCTACATAACGTATAAATGGATGTTATTTACATCTAGCTTTTGTGTACCAATTGGAGCCATTATTTGTTTTCATGGACAACGCAAAGTACAGAAAAAGTTGCGCCGAATATGTAAAGTCGCAAAGTATGAAAGACAAGTATCGAAACATAACACCTACGAAAGTTTAAATTTAGGATTGGAATTACGTTCTGGCTAGCTCAGGACCGATACGATCAATCATAGTCCTGACTTCACGGTGTGCGGAATATATTGTGTGGTTATGTATAGGAACATTTAAAAAGAGTTACAAGCGTTCGGAAGCACGTGTTAGAAACGTAAATAGACAGAGCGTGACCTCTTGAAATATTTTCTCGGTTCAGCGTTGACAAAAATAAGAATTGATGTATCTTTAGCTTTAGACAGGGAGAATTGGAGGTATTTTAAAAATATCACGGAAAGTCGTTGCGCAAGGTAATTATTACGACGAAGACAAAAGGGTAACCAAGAAGATTGAGATACCGTTAAAACGTACAACTCGTAAAAATTCATATGGATTACTTTATATCATCCAAACTTTAACCACTCATTTATACTAATATTATAAAGAGGAAAAATTGAACGTAGCGATACTAATATAATTTTGGCTTTTTTCTTGGTTTAATTGATATTTCTCCTTTCTTCTTATCTCATAACTAACTCGTACCGAAATACTTTTACTTCTGAAATGAAATAGGTCAACTGACAAAATTTGGTGTATACTTAAAAGTGTTGACGTAACACAATGTTGCATTAGGATGTGTCTGTTCTCAGGACTCTGATACATGTAGATGGTATGGCGGTAGCATGGTAGGACTTGGTTATATTTTTGTTACTCGCAAATGCCAGATCTAGCCACACCGCTCGAGGCCATTAACTTTATTTGCCAAGCAGCTCTTCATTAAAAACGAATGGCACAAAGACCTCGTAACACCTCGTTACTTCGAGTCGGTCGCTCCTTCCTTGTATCCAGAGTTTTCACTCGATTTCTTAGCGCGCAATATCACTTCTTGGAGTCGCAGAACCTTCAAGGGTACTTCAACTTTCAAATAAAACCAATTAACCGTATCGTCAAGATGCCTCCGACGTGGTAACGAAGCAACACTTTACGTCCTATTAGGTCCTACAGAGTCGGCGGAGTTAATTGTAGAGCAAATAATGAATCATATTTGCAAACGTACGGTATGATAGTGAATCTTACTCGCAACCAACTTTTTTTTTCCCGTTTTTCGTAATTTTAATGAAAAATTATTTCTTACAAATCAAATCAGGCTACATCAGACGTTCCATCTTCTACGATACAGAGCCCCGTCTTTTGTATTAGAATTTTCGTTGTCGGTTTCACAAAATTTTCGAGTTCAACCCACCCTAGTTTTGACGTTACGTATTCTTTGCACAATTTCAAAAATAGCATAACGACCATGCAAATCTTTCTCACTTTTACACGGATCGCAATCCGCTTCAACGTGAGCAAAATCCCTGACATCGAGTACAAAAGTAATCGATTTGGCGTTGTGCGACCTATATACAACATTTCATGGCAGTACTGGCGTGAATTTGTAGGTCTTGCGGTACCGAATTAACTTCATTGTTCGTGGAAATGCAATCCGTGTCTTTGTTCAGCATTAATTCAGCCCTAACCGTGGCGTTTACCCGTGAACCGACAATCTGACCGGAACACAGTTGATATTTAAGCAGGAAACCGATGCTTGCGTCGAGGTGCTTCCGCTGATTGGTATAATGTCAAGCGTCACCGTTAAAGGGTAACTCGAATCTTCCATTGGCCGATAATCAACAAACAAGAACGCCAATTAACGCGTTACATTTTCATTTTCCTTTAACGTTACATCATATCGTACAGGGTGAGCCGCGTAACCTATTCTTTTCTTTTCTTTCCTTTATTTCATTTGATAAGAGTACAGCCTCTGTTGTTCGTGATTATCGCATCTGTTGGTCCAGTCTTGTTTGGTGCAAATTACCAATCTTGCACATACGTGTTTTTTTCCATATGACATTTACATTAATTTATATCTACTCTCCACGTCCTTTCCACTTTCCACAAATAAGAAATATGAAAGCATATTACATTTCTGCAATCGTTTACTTTTCCAGATTCTTCGAGAGATGAGGGGCTCCTGGGCAAGGGTGGACTAAGGATGGCCGAGGATGACCACAGCTGACCTCTGACCACTGACCACTGACCACTACTGACCAACGTTTAGTTGAGATTATTCGTCAATTTATCGCATCGTTGGAATTGTTGGTCGATTTCTGATTATTTCATTAATCAGATTGTTTCATTCGTGGTCATCGATGGAGTTGTAACTCGATATTTTAATTAACAATTTCATTTTTCTATTTTCAGGTTATTTTATTCTATTACTTATGTATATGTATGCCTAATCAATCTATTCGTGGACCACTGAACGAAACCATCCTTTTGTGAATAATGGTGAAATAATACCTATAATAGACTTCGTTACGATAAACATCGAAGAAATAACAACTCCGCGCCTTTCCTCGACTCAACCAGTCAGGGGTGCGATAATTGTAATAACAAGCACTCCTTTCGTTCTACAATTCACCAAGGATGGCTACTTGAAATACCGTTTATCGCTAGTCTTTACAAGTATCGAAAACGTTTTATCTTGGTTTATTTCTTATTGCTGGAGTATAATATATGACGTGATCGGGAGTTCAACCCTTTGAATTAGTCGACAATTCGTTGAAAAGAAAAAAAAATACAGAAACAGAAGCAGGAAAAATCGGAAATAACTTTCGGTTCACCCTAATACTTTTACCAACTAACAACGTTCGTGAAGAGAGGGAACCTACAGCGATAAATAATACTGTACTTAAAAGTAGGTGTAGAAACCAAAAAAGGTTGAAATACACTGGCGTGCGTCGCAAAAAACGGTGGAAACAAATTGGAATTCGTTTTCTGTTAAAGAATTCTGCGAGTATGAAAAAAAGCACGCAAAAGTGTTCCACAATTTTTAGGTAAAATTCCATTTCGTAGCGGTCGAAACCTCCTCGTCGGAAATATCTCGATTTTTCTACGTCATCAAAAACCTTTCCCTGGTAAAACGATCGTACCAGCCAGACGGGCATTATTCTTTTGCAACGCTTTCCCGTTTCCCGTATCCCGTTCTCCAGTCTTTGAGATCAGCGGTTATTTTGTAATCTTTGAAAATGCTCGTGAATCCACAGGAAAAGTAATACTTGTCCAATGGACGAGTTTACTTCCCATTTATCGCGAGAAGATTGCAGGTTGTGACTCAGCTCGCTTAACCGATGAAACGCGAAGAAAATAGGAAATCCTGCAACGAATCGTATCACTAAAAAATACAATTTTCATCGTCGGAAACCGGTTCCTGCGTTAACTACACGTTTAATTAACCAGAGAACGGGTCATTTTCTAGGAAAGTGTTGATCAAATTGTCGAGCTTCGCGTCGAGTTGATTTAACAGAATTAGACATCTCTTTTTTTTCAAGACATCTCTTTGTTACAAGGTATGTATTCTTTAAATAAAAACAAATGTATATATATATATATATATATATATATATATATATATATATATTTCTTTTTATTTAAAAAATACATTGTTATGATATAATCTAGGCTATAGGACGTCTGTAGAATAGTGATGTTAAATAAGAAAAAGTAACGCGACTCAGAAAATCAAAAGAGCTGATTAAAAGGCGGAACACTCGTAGCCTCTAATGATTTGTCTTGTCGGCTAGTAGAACGGGCGGCTTTAATCAGACGACGGCTCGGCGACCATGAGGGTACCTGCACTCGTCGTTCGATCCGTTAGCGATTTTAATTGGCGCTTGCCAGAGAAAGATCGTTACGTAAACGTGAATAAACAAACACATGGGACCAGGGTGCTCGCAGCTGGTCTCGTTTTCTGTCATCGATTTCGGTCTCGTTCCTTGTGCCTGACGTAACCGCACTTACTATTAGGCATTAAGATACAATCAGATACAATACAAAGTAAAACTCCCTGTATAAACTGTTGAATTCAGGACTCGAATTAAAGTAAACGAGTTTGATCAAATTAATCACGCTACGAATATTCGTTACACTCACTGCGAAATCCGCGTTATCGGATGTGCCCGACCCATCAGTTTTCAATTATAAAACGCGACGACACACGTTTAGCCGCTGCTATCGTGACCCATTCTAACCCGAGATGCGTGTAACCAATTTGCCAGTCTTAGAGAACGGCTGGTTGATTTTCATTTCAACTTGAAGCGAAACTGCCGAATCTATTCCTCCGTCGATGGTTTGCAACCTTTCCTATAGAGAGGGTGTAAAATGAAAGGAAAGAGGATGCCGCATTACATCCGCAGTGATTACTCCTCGTAAGATTTCTTGCAATCAGTTGTTTTTTTCGTGGTTGTTGCTGGAGCGATCCCACGCCCTGCATCTTGTTCCTTCGAATTGGAATTCGGAACTACGAGTCCCAACAGCGTACGTGCAACGATGAAAATAAATAGCGGCAATACGTTTTCAGGGAAAAATGAAGCGGAGCGCCTCTGCTAAATAATTTAGAACGGTGTTTCTCAAACTTCTCCTTTCCGCGAATACTATCGGAGAGGGAAACCTTTGCTTCTCTTCCTTGGAATGAAATTAAGCGACTGCTTTTTAAATGTATATCGATACTTGATCACAACCAACTCCTTGTTTATTTCCGAAAGGTGATAATTATTTTCACTTGTAATTAAGCTTCATATTATATGTACGATGAAAAGATTGTCAAGATAATGGAAAATGAAGAAAATGCCGAATTAAATATAAGACATGTGTTCCTTGTGAAATCAACACAAGAGTTTCTCGATTTCAAAATAAAAGGGGAATCTCATATTCCTGATTCCTGCCACGAATTCTACAACGTGTCACTTTTTTTTCTTCTACGAGTTCGTATGTTCCTAGTTGCTTGCGTTCGTGGAACTTGTGGGGTACGCGGTTCACAATTTGGAAAGCACCGGTGGTTGTCAAGCTGCTTGAAATCGTGTGGGAAAGTTAAATCGTTCCAGGTTGCTGCATTTCGAGTTGGCCGATGTTAGCACAGATCTACGAATTCACCGGAATCGAGGGAAAATTAAAGTAGTATTCGATAGTAATGGAAATGACAGAAATCAATACTGCTGATGCCAGCTTGAAAATTGTAATTTAGCGTCGAATAGTATCAGATTGTAGGTTTCGTATAGAATTGATATCCATTTATTATTGCAACGCAAGATTCGTGCCCACCGTATCGTTTCCGATACAAGCTAATTTCAACCAACTTATATCGTTTTTAATTAAAGAATCGCATCACGACAATTTACATAAATTGAACAGTTATTTTGCAATTAACCCGAATCACATAGTTTGGACCTTCAAAAATAACTAGAATAAGGTCCAAATGAAACTTTAATTGTAATATTAAAAATATCTACTCAACGCATTGTGGCGCAACAAATTCTGTTTAATCGGATTTTTTTTTTTTTTTTTTTTAAACATATTTGGAGAATCTCGTATTTTGGACAATTTTTTAATTCCAAATGTGAAGGACTGATTACGATAAAAAAATCTATTTTTTTTTGAAGTTCGAATCGAAAAGTTGTTTACCAATTTGCGAACTGCGGCTTCGTTGTCGAGATATAAACAGTTGAAATTTTCAAGTGCGCCTACGTAAATTCTATATGAATCTTAGTAGGTATCAAATTTTGCTTATTGTTATTCTCCTACAATTACTGTAATTGTCAATTTGAAATTGTGAAAAATCTGAATTTTAAAACGTTTCTTTTCAATTTCCCAGAAATTTGAAAAAATCGAGCTGTCTCCTTACCGAAGCACATCCTTCAATTATAAAAAACTAAACGTTCATCTAAATTCCCTTGGCGGTTCTTCGGCGCGGCCACGCGGATTGTTAACGATTTGTCATGCTAATCAACGATAAAACTCTAGCATTCTTACCTCGCTTTACACTTGATCTTGACACGAATCTCATTCTCGTCAGTTTGCAGCTTCTTCAAGCCCTCGTCGGCGTCGTGGTGACTTTTCCACCAGAGGCGCGAATATAATAGTTGATCAATTTTCTAACAGGATCCACGTGACCACTCGCACTCGCTTTCAACAGCATCGCTGATCGCTCAAACAGTCGATTCCCTCGAAACCGCTTTTCTATTCCACCCCCCACCCCCCACCCGCCCCTAGTCGCGTTTAACCGCACTATCAGTCTTTATCGAAGTCTGCCTTTTGTCGGCCTGTCTTAGATCGCTTTAATGGACTTGTTCGCGAGCCACCTTTGCGATAGCAAAAATTCAAATAAGTCCCGTGGGCGATCGAATCAACATGCTATATCACGATCAAAGAGTTCGATGCTCGATATTTGAAAAACCTTCCACGAGGTAAATCGTTAGAAACGAGTGAAAAATGAGTCCCAGGGAGGGCGTCGAAACTTTCCTTCGACTTTGCGGTCCCTAACGAAATTCCCTTCCTTTGACTAACAGAGTGGAAACATTACGCGTGCACGAAAATTAAAGTAGAGTCGTACGTCACAGACCGAGAATGAATCGTTCACCGGGAGTCTTTCACCGCCTCGACCCCACTTGGAACAAAGTGTCCAATTGCACGACTAGTGCGGCAGCCTCGCAATTAGGCCTAAACGACCGACGAACTCAGTCTTCCATTCGGCGCACTTGTTCACGAGTCGCGATCCCCGTCTCTTGCCACGATTTACCTGACTTAACCGATTTAACCGATCGAGACACGTTCAGTTAGGAAAAGTTTGCTTCTACTAGTCGGCGCATTAAGGCAAATTGTCGTCGCAAAGCAACCATCGCTGTCTTTCCATCGAAGCTAATGCGTCATAGACAAACTCGTTCCCAATGAACGAATGGAATTCTTCGAATAAACCAAGTGACAATTAGTTTAGCTTTCTTCGAACTCGAAGAAATGAATCGTCCAAGATCTGACAAAGGTATCAGGTTCCTCTCTCGTTCTCCTCGCGACTCGGAGGAAGTCGATTACAATCGTCAGGCATGTATCAATTATTTAACAGATACTTTCAGATATATCACAGCTCTCCTACTGCCAAACTTTCAGCGATCGGTCGAGTCCTGAAATCTCAAAGAGAGTCGAGGGAATCCATCCATTGTTGTCCGTCTGGCTGGACGAAAGACATGATTAATCTTTTAACGATGATTCCCCCTCGGTTTTTCACGTTTCCGAACGTGGAACGCGCTTGCAGACAAGCAAGGAACGCGACTCGTCCCGAGCAAGTGTCGCGCGCAGACTGAGGCTGCGATTACCGTAACGGTTCCGCGTTCCCTCGCGACTTCCAGCCACGCGTTCTATGCGCAGGGCTCGACGTGAATCCCACGCCCGGACACCCTCGACCGAGGACACGTAATCCCCGATACCGGATTAACCCTTCGAACAGGAAAATCCGTTCGTCTTCGCGTTCGCGGCCGTTGAGGAAAATTGAGACCGATACCGGCGATGGTGTCAACAAAGTGGAACAGATTGTTGCGACCATGGAAGAAGCCGGACTCTATGTCCTTCGGACGATGCGAAATGCAACAGATGCCCTCTTCAGCTATCGACACATGCTTGTTCGTTTCAGAGACATTTCGAATTCATGGAAGACGGTATACATGTACTTGTTTTTGACGTGCAGTGTGTACACTCCCGCTTGGAACTAAATCTGTGGACACTTCCTTATTTGTAGAAATAAAGGGGTCAAGGGTTTGTCAAAAACTATCAAAAACTACTCCAAACCTACTTAGACAGTATGTCTCCGTGTAGACAGTATGTGCATTAACAGAAAAACAGAAACTTAAATTAAAGTACATCTTCGTATACATCATTGCATATTTTCATGTATTTATGCTTGTCATAAATGCGTAAATAACCGCGTCTAGTTACGATTCGCCGTGAATCTCTCTTATCGTGGAGCTTATCATAATAATCTTAAACAATGGCAAACTGTTCGATCCAGTTGTATGGGAGATCTAGGACAGGCTCAACAACGGTAGTTGAAGTAGTTACCACCGATGGTCCTTTGATCCCTGGAAACGGAGGAGGGTGGGGGTGGGGGGTGGGGGACGTCGATTGTGAAAGACGCCAAGTTCGCCAATTGCGGATCTTCTGAAACTGCGGAAACATCACCGTGAGAGAGAACAATAGTAGATGCTTGCGTTTCAATGGGATTCTCTGAATTACGAACGCATTCCGGATGTAACGCAGAAACTTCTCCAGAGGCTCGTTCGCTTCGTATGAATACTGGTGAATCTACTCAAAGATTAACAACATGCTTACCTGGATACGAATTTTGTTAGCGGTAAATAATTGACTCGTTGTGCATTGAATTTAAATGAAACTTTGATTCATTGAAAGAAATATTTCATAGCGAAGAGATACAATTGCAACGAATAAAGTATTCTAGTTAGGCATTTTTCAAAAATCAGTTTTTACACATTTTACGATATGTTTTATTTAAATCGAAGAATTTCTTTACATTTTCTTTACATGTTTTGAAATGCTCCGTAACATAGTAATTCGTCCAAAAAAATGCCAAATAACGCCACGTTATTCCGGCCTGTATTCCAGTGTGGCTCGTTAAACATTGTCGAATACTTGTTTCCTTCAACGAAAATTCGCAAAAATTACGAATAAAATCATGCATCTATTGAAAACACGGGGATAGGAATTTTCAGCGCGTAACTAAATTTTCCCGTGGACTCTGAAGTTGTTATTGATTTTCTATTTTGGAGCCAAAGTGGACACATTTCTCTAGGTAAAGCAATGACCTAAAAAATGAAATCGTCATAGTTTCGGACAAGACAATGATGCTCGTCAAGCTGCCATGAATACGGAATTCAGGGTTTTCAAAGTTGATTCGTCGGCGAACGAAAGAGAATTCTATGTGCGTGAAAAAACATGTTCGGGCCGCATGCGCCAACTCCAGGGCTGGCTCATTCGCTTGGGAGCTAAGATGTATTCCTCCAGAATTTCCTTTTTATTTATTACGTTGTCGACTGGCATTAATTTATATCGCGCACGAAATATCACGTGTAGTTGGCAAAACGTACTTTTTCCAAAAAAATATAACGATTATACCATAAATTTATAAATTTCAAAGAAATAAATAAAATACGACGAATCGACAATTTAATTGTGACTTTGTACTTATAAGCTATACTATATGAAGTAACTGGCTAAAGTGAAATAAAACAAAAATTACATCTTGTACGATTCGAGGAATGAAGTTGTCCAATGTTATGGTTGCGGTAAGGATGATTCATCTGTGAGTCGATGGAACGACGATTAATACCGCGACCATTACATTTTATTGATTTTCTAATCTCTTCCATGAAAATTGGAAATAGAGTTTATCTTTTCCTCCTTATCTATAGATATGTTTTACAAGCTAAGAACATTGCCCAATAATGGCAGAAATTTTCCTCTTTATATTCAACGAACGGATATTGTAATATATTTGGTTATCCCAAATGTTTCTTTCGTTTTATTAGTAACTAGTACAGACACGATAAAAAATAATATAATAATATGAAAAGAATAAATAATAATCACAACAATTTTATTTTAATTATTGCATGAGATAAGGTGTCGTAAATGCTATCTTTGGTTTTCCTATGTTTCACTTATTTTCCACCGAGAAACAGACTGCTGTTACAATCGATTTTCTCAGACGGTAAGGAATGTCCTCTAAACTTAAACTTGTAACGTTTCTTAATGAAAGATATGCATTTTATGAAAAGGTATATCTAAATATTGTAACTTGTGTAAGTCTGCTTACATTTATTAGCGTTTATATAAATTGTAAAAATGTGTGGACCGATTCGTATTATAAGTTCGATTTACTTGGTACAGAGTGCGCTGTAGCTGCTTGTTGTCTACGGTCAAAAAAGAGAATGAAAGAGTTGTTGCACACGCGTCGCAACACTAAAACTAACGAGACTCGCTTATGTATATCGGTGCTATAATTATGCGACAGTTGAAAATCACAATTTTGTTTGTTTCGCACAAGAGCAACTTTGAAGATATTAATAGAAAACTCGTTACTGTTCCGTCGCAAGGGACATAAAACGTAGAAAGTTTGTTGATACGTTTATGGCATGGGGGCGAGGATAAATTATTTTCAAAGGTATTTCAAGTTGTTTTGCGTTCGATGGTTTTAGAATCTTCAATTGCCGTTTCGACCTCGATAGTCCAAGTGCCGTAAATTCCGAATTTCCGAAGGATACATGAAAAGCTACACTTGGAATGGAACCACTCGATCGTTGGTTCCATCTGGACCAACGCTCCCTCTAAAAGGGTCTCGCAAGGTAAGCATGGACAAATGGCCCCCAGGCCAATACTTGGTGTTATTGCTTGGTAAACAATGTTCCTCATCTCGAACATTATTCTGTACAGTTTCAGATCGCTACCCCCTGGTTAATTATATAGGCCTGAACGTTCTTAAATTTATTAATTTTTTTTCTAGGCTACCACTCAAGATATCGAAAATGCAACAACCGGGAAAAAATAGCTACTTATTATCTTCGTTTCACATATTTTTCTCCAAACTGAAAATATGTAAGATATAATCTGTTAAAAATAAAGATTTATGTGTACATATTTATCTAGTCATCCTTTGCTACTGTTCGTTTGTTAAAACTGGCATTAAACCCAGAATTATAATTACTGTCAATAACAGACAAGAATTTGATAATAACAAAAAAGAATCCTTCCTGAAGAAAGGGTTAAAGAAAAAAGTGAAAAGGAAAGGCATACCTATCGAAACCAACATTAAAATGATCAAATATAACTACGCGTATCAGATTAGTAATTTTTTAGCCAAATCGAGAACTTTCTCGACTTTTTACCGTCTTGTTGGGTATGCGAACCAACGTGCATGGTCTCCGGGCGTTGGTAAATGTAGCGCCGAGCCTGGTTCCTCGAATCTACGAGTACTCGAGCAGCTCTCTCTCTCTCTGGTGGATTATGCTCCCAGCGAACACAGCACTGCGCGCTAGTCCGCGTAGCTCGCATCGAAGTCAGTTCTCGTCCCACGATGGGACGAAGTCGCGGTTTTTGCTGGATTTTCGCGGTCCTCGTGAAAAACGCAACCGAGTACTTGGACCTTTCGGGTTTGTGAATATATCGAAGTTGTCGGAGTGTCCGCGAACAAGGAACGCGTCAGAAGAAGCGAAGCTGATTCGGTGTGGCACACTGGGCGGAGTCAGGTTAGGTTTCGAGGGTAAGTCGCAGTAGAGTTCATTGACAGACCAACACCTCACCGACCTTTTTCATTTTCCCCCTTTATTCACTACATCAATTCTTCTTAACAACTTTCCATCCCCGTCCTTGTACATGTATGTATATGTATACCTACTGGACGATATGCTCGACTCACGTACAGTATTAAAACGGAGTTTTAGACACACTAGTTTCTTCAGATGATTCATGTTGTCGAAACATCAACATAGTGTAAGGTACAACAATTGGTACTTGAACAAAATTAAAACTACATCATGTTCGACTTGGACTTTGATAAATTAATATGAACTCGATTTAAAGAATAGCGCAATTCTAAATCGATTACAAACAAACATTTTAATAAATCAAGTGGATTTATGATTTTCTACAAGCTTTTAAAAATATGCGGGACTAGCCGTAGTACTTGAACAATATATTTCGAGAAATAGTAATAGTTAAACACGTGAGAAACCAATACTTGAACATGCATACATGTATACATATACGATACGACTGTATGTACTGTGTTTTTAATAAAGGATAAAGGTTTGGCAAAGGACGAGCAAATCAGAATTTTTAATTATACATACGCGACTTTAATTTGACTAGGTGTGTAAATTAATTTTCACAATAATTTAAATTATATTTCCAACAACTTTTTTTATTGCAATTTGATTGCAGTTGCGACAAAACAGAGTGTAGTATATTTAAGAAAAGAGACAGTACTACTCGCTGCAGCTAATTGTAAGCGTAAGCACCAAGGGATTAAAACGTGCGCGGACGTGGCTAACAGTTAACGAGATCTATCTTCTGTTTGCACTTGTCAACTGTTTGTGTATCGGATGTCGTTTATTGGTCCTTCGAGTTCGTGCGGCTTTAGCGTCGAGTACATGTAATTAATCGTAAACGTAAAACGCTTTCGAGCCGTTCTCGATGTAATTGAAAACATCCAATCAAATTAAATGCTTCTTTAGGCGTTTACGGTATGTAAGCGAAAGAACCGTAACGTACCATATATTACATGTGTTCGCAAATATTTAGAAGAAAAAATTCTAAGAAATTAAAAGATAGAAATAGATTTACGTATTTATTATATTTATTCTGTTAATTGTAAATATTGAAAACTGTGTTCCAATGTAATTCTGTTTTACAGACTGGAATCGTTGCAGCATGTTTGTTTCAGTTCGGTTACAACTTCCGTACAGACCAGTTGTGCCATACCAGCTTCTTTTATTTTCCATACCAATTATTCCTCTTGTATTTTCTTTCTTTACAATAAATATATTATATTGATTCTGTGTTTACACACCCAGTTTTCACTCAACGGTAAATATAGAATTCTAATATTTATCATTTTTTCGATCGTCTCGAATGAAAAGAATTAACGAGACGTATGAAAAACTTGTAAATAAATTTATCCGCAGCCTTAACAGAGTACATAGAAAAACCAATAAAATTCCTAAAGGAAATCAATATCTACCAGAACCGATACCAATAAAAGTAAAGAGAAAAAGGAAACGCCGTTGCAAGAGAAACAGTCGTTGCTAAATGCCCCGTTAAGGAAAAGAATTGTGCAATTGTGCAAAATAATTAATGCGAAACATTTAACCAATGGATTTTTATGCACAAGAACACAACATTTTCAACTGTCAGGTTAGAACGGGTACGTCCTATTCGATATTCCAACCACATGGTTTGTGGATTTTCTCCTAACAATAATAAACATTTCATAATGTGTTAAAAAGTTGGAGAACAGAAATGAGTAAGAACAAAAGCCACGAGAAACGCACGAATGAACTTGGGGAAAAACTGTGCAAATAACAGGAACGTGTTATCCTACTAAAAAGGAGTCCACGGAAAAGAACAAGAGATAAAATTCATGATGTAGCTTCCATATAGTGAATTTCTTATGTAATATCGTCGCAGAAATCACTGACCGTTTTGCTAGAAAGTCAGTATTGTTTAAAGATTAGCTAAAGATTGAAAAGAGATTGTTTGATAAAATTGAAGAATAACAGCAAAGAAGCGTAATTGATAAAATTACAGTTGCAATTAGTTTTTCTGCGCCTATGAGAGGGCAACCGAATCGACAAACAGGCTTGTATAGGCTGCGCACAATAGATGCCGCACCTACGACGTAGCACTCGAGCCTACAAACTGGCTAGGCACCAGGCTAGGTTGCCATCTGACAGGGGCATACTACGCACCTCGTTGCTTGCAACTAAATTTTCGTTCAAGTTGTGCAATGAATACAAATTAGACGAGTTAATATTTTTCCCTTAATATTTGTCTGTTTTAATTACACGCTTGGAATGATTCTGTTCAGAGTTACAATTTAACAGCCAGCCTTAGAGAAAAACAGAATCGATGAGATAATTTGGCCGGTGATGCCAAAGTTGCACTAATTCGGATAAAATTGGTCAGAGTTTCTCGTAGAATTACACAAAACTTTCCTGATCTTGTCCGTGGACAACGACGCGCCAAGTTTATAATCCCACGAGCACACTCGATGCTAAAGTGTCTCGTTCCCGAGTTGTACAGCACGCCAGGGTTTGCACTCCGTGACCCAACGTTTGTTCATTTCTGGCCTGAATAATGGTCACGTTATCTCTTGTTTCTTCAACGTGTCGTCGGACGTTCACCCTGTCGAAAATAACATCTCTTTTGGCAGGACTTTCTACTTGTATATAAATTTATATTTTATATTATTAAAGACAAAGAATTATGGAGAAAGTTTCAATGTATAAGAAAACTTGTAAATCTTGGGATAAGAAATTAAGGTGCAAAACTGCTTATATAAAGAATCTAAAGAAGAAAACAATTTTAAATGTTATAAAATAGCGTAAGTTTCCTGTGACTATAAACAAATAATAATTAATATTGCTTCTATTTGTTATGTTTGATTTTGTACAGGAATATCAGGTTGAAAAAATTACAAAAGATATACCATTATCCGAACACCCATGTCCCCCGATTAATTCGGATAATCCAAGTCCTGCTGTAATTTCGCTAATTCTTGATGTTTCCGTGGCCATTGATTGCTTTCCTTTAACTGCTTTTCTGTGGGTAGAGATGGCAGATTGCACAGTTGAACGTTACAAACACGCAACGCGATGGCAGAAAAAGTGGTAGGACCGCGTTTAAGGCGGGAACAAAAGAATCTAATTACTAGCAACTCTACTTGTCACAAGTGGCCCGAGTCAGAGCGCAACTCGAGTCTTGGAAAACAATGGGATAGAGTGCGACGTAAAGCGTCGGATGAAGCTTTCGTCCGGAGTTTAACCCATTTCTGGAATTTTTCCATGTTTCGGAAACCTCGAGAAATGCTACGCAAACGGAATAAAAACGAAAGTTGAACGTATTTCTCGTAAATTCGTTTCACCATTTTTCGTGTAAATTATTATGGCACGAATCGAGCATGGACTTTTGCATGAACATTTATTACGTTCAGAATTCTACTATTTATTTGTACCATGTATTTTTTTTAAATAACTCTGACATATTCTTCTTTCATAAGTAACTTGACGTTTAACATTTTATTTTCATGACTAACTTCAACTAAACTAAACGATCTAATTATTGACATTTTAATTAAAGTTTGTTATATCTTCGTTTACATTGTCGTTTAGTACATACGAGACAGAAACTTGAGAAATAATGAAATCTCGATCTGAAATTCCAAATTAAATGATTATAATAAATAACGAGTAGACTTGTCATGAAACGAAATACTGCCACATCTCCATGACGAGTGTACTCGTCAAACGAGTGTACTCGTCTGGTTAATACGCGATCTAAGTGTCATTTGCGAGACCAATTATGTGGCAATTCATAATGAACAACTTTATACATCGATCAAACTGACTGGCACGGTAATTACAGCGTTAAATGTCGCTTGTTACTTCTTCATAACGGAACAAAGTGGCGGAAGGTGACAGTAATAGCTCTCTGATCGAAGGGATCGCTTAACATTGCTAATTTCGTAAATAGTTGAATTCGAATTGCAACGTGCTCCCATAAGGGTTCACTGAAAATCCACTCGATAGTCAAAATGTGTAAAGCAGCGGGCCATTTAAATGCCAGCGACAACAGCTCGTTCAATTTTGTTACGTTTTCCACTGTCGTCTAACGGGCAGACCCTGCATATGAGAATCTAACGGATATGTAATGTACACATGTACCGTTACACGTAGAGAATATAAAAGCTGAAAGTTAATCGATCAGCTGGAAAGCTATCGCCGTTAAAAAGCTTCTCGCCGATACACGTTGGAAAAATTGGGGACAGAAAGAGAGCAAACGCCAGGTCGTTGCGATTTTATCGATTGGAGGACCGTCGAATCCACTGAATAGCAATTATTCACGACGGAATTTTTCTGGGAGAAATCTCGCGTCTGGAATGAAGAGGCTTTCCATTGAATTTTAACGCCACCTTTACGATAGCGGTGGTATATCCGTATCTATTGCCCGGTTTAAAGTATCGTGTAAGGATTGAACTCTTATCGCGGTTATCGATGCAGTTTTTCTAACAGATAACGCCGTATCGTGACCTCTACTGTTACGTAATGGAATTTCCTTTGCGAAAATTGTCTATCAACACGATGACGTCGGCGCGGTTTTTCATTGTCCGCGTAGTGGGGCGGCACGGCGCCACAGTAGTCTGGAATCCGGACTCCGGATGGCCAAAAATACAGCCAAAATTATAGCTTTTTTTTTTCTTTTTTTTTTATCTGATATCGGAATTGAAACATTAAAAATGACGGATCCAACATGGCTGACACGTATATATTTATAAAAAATTATTAGATTTTCATGAAACTGTCATAATGTATATACAATATATATATATACAACACTCCAACAAAAAAACTATTTGTGCTCTCCAAATATAATGATTATTTTCTAAGATGTAGCACTTCAAAGTTGGCGATTATGCTCGTTTCCTTAATTTTCACAATTTGCTGCGTATCTGTGGTAATAAAATCTACAACTGTAATCTTATTTAATAATATATTCCTCTGGTGGCAGTTGTTATCGATTCGCCCTATACACCCTTTACTTGTTCAACGAAAAGAATTTTATTTATTTTGAATAAATTCGAGTTTTTCCAGTCGATTAAATTCATCGCGACGATTGACTGGAAGTTTACTATTTTCTAAATTGCATCGCCATTCGTTTCCAAAGTAAATTTAAATCTTATTATATAACGTTTCATTAAATACACCGTGAATACGTTCCGTTACTTTTAATAGAAGAAACTTCTCTTAATTTTCCGCTTTAATGGAAGTAACTTGACGATTCCAACTGGACTCACCTTCTTAATCCATTCGGACTTAATTGAAAGCTTCAGAGTTTAATATTCATTTTCTGTTTTCCATTTATTCAACTTCCAATCCCGTCGTTTCCTCGAGATGTTACAAATATAATTCGGCTTTTTTAGTTTTAATATCAATGTGTAGAAACGAATGGTACTAAAAAATGACCGAGTAATTTTAGAAATTAATATTAATATAAATTTTGTTTTCCTTTAGTAAAATAGTTTCGTTTGATTTGCTCGACGACGAGCCGAGATCGTCCAACGCGTAGAATCGCGACTATCTCGACAAAATAAAGCTTCGTTTGCTATCGTAAATTATGGGATGAATTATAGACCACGCAGAATTGTAGTACGATGAAGGTAAATATGCTACTGCGAAGCATAAAACAGCAGACGGACGAAGCGAAGAGAAATATTAAAATGTTCTGCAGGCGCGAAAGACAAACTCGTTACAAATATATTTCAGTACTTTCAGTGGAAGTGTGCTCAAGAACCTTGTTCTTCTGAACTCGTTCCAGCTGGAAGTAAAACAATTGCACAGAAAATGGAACTTTGTTTTACGATTCTGTGTGTATCGCGCTATTATTTAACAGCACTTTCGCACTGCTCGAATATCGTTTCCAGTTGAACACGTATCGCACGAAAAATACACATCGGCCTTTGACGTTACGTATTCTGCAAATAAGCATCGTTAGCGTTTACAGTCAGTCGAATACTTCGTCAATTTATTGCAACCCGTGATAACCTTCCGGTCGCACTTGATATGCGAATAAATGAAATAAGAAGATTCCAAATTGTCACCGCGTAAATATCGAGTCGCCATTCCGGATCAATCGTGACCTCTTTATATTTACAACACTTAGCGAAAGATATTCGCTTAGCTATTATTAGCAAGGCCGGGGTTGAAGGGATGGGGGCGGTCGAGCAAAATTGACCAGGGCGCTAGATTTGTAGGGGGCGCTGCAGCCCGGTGTCCCTGGTATGCGAATACACATATTGTACTACACTATCTAACTACAGATTCATCGTTTCATACATATTACCTTGCCTTTTTTTCTTAAAAATGTTAACCCTCGAATGGCCGCCACGATAATCTTGCCCAGGGTGTCAATATTGTTGAAACCGGCACTGATTGGTAGTTGGTAGTATTTTTGATCCCGAGACCCACGAAATGATGCACGCCAGCTTTACGCGTGTTGTCGATTATCGATTTCACAATGTTCATAGGATTCCGAGGTAACGCCTGCAAACTTTAGAAACATCTTATGCGACTACCTCCGCGCTAAGCACGCGTGTCGGGTTACGCATGCTACTGGATTACTGCAAGGGAGCACTATGGCTAACGATCACAATGGATAATTATGTTTTGATCTCAAACTATAGATCTCAAAACCACCAAACTCAAGAAGGAATTAACCCCCAGCGGATCAACTGCTCCTCACAGCACAGACAAAATTAACGTTTTAATCAAACTGCTCCTCTCAGGCACATCAACGATAACCGCAATAAAAAATGATGATACACATATTTCTGTTTCACTTAAAAGCGATCGGTTGCCTCGAACTTGCCATACTTGTATTTTCTTTTCTTTCAGGACAATTACCTACTTTTGAACACGTGGCGGCTCTCGCATAGCCTCGCTTCTTTTACGCGGCACAAACACTTTACACCTACTTCCACGTATGCATATAAATAAAATCAAAGTGTCTATGATTTCGAACTATGCTAAAAGCCAAACACGCTTTTGGAAAATTGTCGTTCGTCCGTCTGTCTGTTTAAACGTGCCAATCTCCGGAACTACCGAACCGATTTTAAACATTTGTTTTGTAACACGAAGCTACACTATCCTTGAGTAACATAGGCTATGTCTTATTTTGATAAAAATTCGTTTTCAATTTGCTTGGCTACTTTATCGGCGTAAACCCAAATATACTACAGATGGGATTCTTGCGTCGCCAGGCAGCTACCGACCAGCGTAGATGTTTTTATTTTTATTTTGCTGTAATCAGCGCTGACGAGTCGTGTATGTAGAATAAGAAGAGTGTATTTCACGCGGGCACAGCTAGTTGTAGGCCGAGACGAAATAATTCGTGTTGGTTGTTTCAGCAACGTGAGAGGGTAAACCAGAAAACTGGCGGGCCTTGCGGGTTGCGTCTCGACGATGGTCGACGATGAGGAACAGGAGGAGCTCCGATGTACTGGGAGCGACGTCGAGATCGAGGAGTACACCGACACGGAAGAATCGCCATATGTCGGTTATCAGTCCTCCGATAAGCTGTTCGATACAGATAGGGTGGCATGGCAAAAATTCAGCTTCGTCGCCACCCTCCTGACCGTCGTAGTATCCATTACATTTTTGATTGTCACCTATCCGCTTTATCTGGAGAGCATCAGCACTGTTTCCAACTCTTATACAGGTACAGAGCAAAAGGCGCAGTAATCTTTGTTGTATCGGATCAATTATCCACACAGTTGAAAGTTTTCTGTTCTTTGAATGTTTTTCAATGTTTCATGTCGATTGAAATTTCTATTCGCGCCAACTTCTCGAGACGCTTTTAAAATAAAATGTTCAAAGCACGAACAATATTCAGAATACTCTGTCCAATATTTTCCGAGTCATCCTACCTAGACTTTCCCTTTAAGAATATATTGTATATATATATAGGATGACTCGGAAAATATTGGACAGAGTATTCTGAATATTGTTCGTGCTTTGAACATTTTCATTATATATATATCGTTACGATTATTCTCGAATTTCTCAGAGAATTGTTGTGTCCTCAGGGCTCCTTTTCACTGCCGTGAGCTCGACCTTCTTCCTGGCTATCATATGCTTCATCGTGGGGAGAGTGTCTCCACCGCCGGCGCTGATTCCCAATAGCATGCGAATCAAGATACCCCGCTGCGCCCTACTCAAAATAAGCTCCGTCTATGCCCTCTCCGGCATACTCATCACCCTCTCTTTGGACCAGAACAGAGTGTTGTGTCATCTGCAGGATCCGATTAAAGGCATCACCTTGGTCTTCTCTCTGGTCTACTATTTCTTCTTCTGTCGAAAAAGTAAGCTTTCCGATCTCGTCGTTTCTTATCGATCTCTCTTATTCTATCCAAGGTAAAGAAATAATTAGATTAACAATTTCAGAAATTAACCATCCAAGTATATACGGACATTTTTTCTTTGAAACTTATTTCGTATCCTTGAAGCCGACCGAGGAACCTCGTTAAGAGTTAAAGATTCGTCCGGCTGAATTGTTTTGCCCTTCGATCGAATAAGAAGCAAACTCTTTTTGTTTGCCTGTATTTCTCGTTTCTTGCGAATCAGGACAAGTGTCTTGTTGCAGTGATGAGTCTGCAACGGATTTTCTCGAGCACCACGATAATAGTGGGTCTGTTCATAAGCGTCGACTACGGGCTCTGCGACGAATTTCGATGCAGAGGCAGAGAAGTTTCGGCTCATACCGCCGCGATGAAAGGATCCTGGGGCGCGAGGGCTGTTTGGACGTTCGTCTATGTCGGTGCTCTCGCCGCGTTTGCTATGTTCTTCACGCTCCTCGAGGATCACTATACCACCGAGGTAGGAGTTCAGTTATTAGTTAACAAAGACACCGCAGGCAAGACCGCCAACTTTGCGTGAAACATTCACTGTTTAGAATGGGAGAACGAATGACGACTTTGCTTCAACTTTATTTTGACCCACCCAAATTTATTAACTTGCTTTTTTTCTCATGTAGTAGTTCTTCATGCCTAGAATTCATAAATATAAGTTTTAACGTTACGAGTCCAACGGTTTCAAAGTTATTCGTTTCTAAAGTCGCGCACAATGCTCCGTTGGTCAATTCGGCTCCAAACCCACTTATGTTAGACAGTATTTTCGTAACATGCTTTACCATTTGAATATCATCGATCGATCGATCAACGGAGCATGGATAAAACCCAATATGGCGTCGAATTAACCAGTGATATACGTTTCTCCGATTTCAGCAGCAGAACATGTGTCAAATAATGGCAAGCCAACAAAACTCTTTTCTGTACACGGTGTCACGGCTGGTGTCTTCTCGAGACATTCGACGACGTGGTTCCGAAGAGGAGGGTGGCAGGCTGTTGCACGTGACGGATCCTGACCCCACGGTCAGGCCGAAACATATTCCAAAACCACCCATACTCGAAACCCTGGTTTACATACATGTGATAGCGTTGTTCGCCATTTTGACCATGTGCTGGATCGACACGCTGCCAGGAATAGGCAGGGTAAGGGAATACTATTGGAATACTCGTACTATAACTCCAAAGTAGCAAGGAGAGTAAAGGTCGCGAAGAAAAGTTAAAATCAAGCAACTATAAAGCGCCATCAAACAGCTTTTTTTCTTTGGAAAAGATGTTAGAGACAACTGTACAAGATGATACAAGACCAAGTTGGACGAATAGATTTTAAAAACTGTTGATAAATTCAGTAAATAAAGGGTTAAATTATAATTTTCAGGGTCTGTCACCGGTGGAGCTATACCGCACAGTCGAACACGGACTAACGTGTCACGTAAAAACCAGCGAATCCTGCTCGAACATTGCCACCCACGGATGGACCTTCGTGATCGCGTACGTAGTCTTCTCCATTTCTGTGCTGAACTTTCTCTCTATATGCGAAAGTGCTGTCTTCACTATCGCGACCACAACCGTCTCCCTTCCCTTGTCCGGTATCTGGTGGAGCATCTATAAAATGGACGTCGGTGGTCACGGTGGTAAGTGAACATTTTTTAACAGTTCAACGATGTTAACGATGTTGGAATCAAATTGTTTCCAAACAAAAATTTCACTTCCAACTTTATTACTCCTGATTAAACTTGGACACGTTCGACGTCAAGTGTCGCATTTCTGTGACGCGCGTCGTTAATTATTGAAATTATATTTATCTTTAACTTGAGATTTTATTTTGTATTATATTTCATTATAATATTATATATTCTTGTTTATTTATTCATTCTTAGGAACGTGCAATGGCTCGTGTACGTGTTTATCTTATTGTATTTTTCTTGGTTATTATTTGGTTATTATTTTAGGAATATATACAGCATGTGATTTTTATTCAGATAAAATATAAAAGATTTATAAAACATATCTTATAGAGGAAATATTTTGTTCAAGTTAAAATCGCTCAACAGATCTCCACCGATTCGAAGGTGTAGAATCGTGCTACGGTAGTCGTGACAGAACATTGTCAAACAGCCTTGTACATAGAGTTAAGAACTAACGGTTGATAAATACAGAGGAAAACTAAATAAAACAATTCGAACAGGCTCCATCTCGTGGTCACCGTCGGTCACCGGAGAGCTCATCTGCGCCCTCCTCGGGCTTCCCGTGGTCCTGCTAGGTTTGGGTTTACTCGTCAGATCCCACTTTCGGGACACCCAGCCCGGTTACCTGACCATGCAGCCAGCCGACGCGCAATGCGACTCATCTCAGAGATGAATTTCTCGCCAAACAGCGCCAGAAAGTTTTAAACGACCGTGCCATCCCTCCGTAAGAAACTTCACGGTACTTCCGAAACGAGAAATCTTCGATTGAAACCGAGGCGATCGATGGGAAACGATAATTAATTCTGGAGCGTCACGGTCTCGCCGTTGCAATTTCCGAAAGTTTTCGAGATACACGAAGCGCGGGTGATACTCCGAGTGGCAATATTTCAAAGCTACAAAAGAGCTCGAGGAGAAAAACGGGTAGACCAAGGCTCCAGGATTAATACGCAGCGAGAAATCTGTGTAAAAAAGGCGCGCAGAGTTGATTGGAGCCGACTCGGAACTGACCCAATTAGTTCCCGATGCCGAGACGAGTTTAGGAACGCTTAAACCTGCAAGAAGAAAAAAACAAAGGAAAATGTCGGAGCGTCGATTTAGTATTCCAGACGCTAGGTGTAATCGACGAGGTTCGTTTTACTCGTTTAAATTGATTCGCCTGGATTCGAGACGGAGCTTTTCTCTCTGTGAGCGCGCGAGGCGAAAAACTTTCCTGTACAGTTGTGATAGGGGTGGGGTTGGGCGGGGAGGGGGTTGGGGGGTTGGGGGGTTGGGGACGGGGAAACGATAATATTGATTATCTCGTGCACACGAAACAGAATAAAAAAAGGTGGAGGAGGTAGGAGAGAAGGCGATCGATGTTTCCTATGTATTGCCAGCGCGAGCATTCGTCTAGCCACAACGTTATTGCCAATTTATATTTTATTTTGATAACGAGATACTTCATATTTTCGAGACCGTTCGAATTACACATGTTGTACACTTGTAAAAGAGCGAACGTGTATGCGTGCGTGCGTGACCATGGATGACAGAGCACGATAAATGCGAAGAAGAAGTACAGAGAATATTTTATAAAGTCGCATACCGCTCATCGTGCGGACAAGTTGCACGACGGAACGGAGCTAGCTGTGTTTAGATCACGCCGTTTCATCGCTGTCGATTTTCACGTTAGTCGAAGTGGAATCTTAGGGGAGTACTCGGCAGCGAAAATGTGCAAATCTGAACGCACCGTTGCTGAAATACCAAATGCCAGAATATCGTGTGATACAATCGCCGTATTTGCAAATCCCATATTAACAAAGCAATATTGTCACGTATAATACCGTCAACGATTCGAAATAAACTGTATACAACGATTCATGAAAGCAACCAGTACGATTAATATTCTTAACCCTTGGACGAAAAAGTATGCCAAAACGTTACGATATATATATATTATTATACATAGCAGGAATGTATCGTAGCAACATTATATTTCTGAAATAAAAATTCAGTTTCTTCGACGCAGCCAATTTAAATAACTCCCAAGTACGTAACAACAGAATAGGATTAATGAGATCAAAAGATCGTCTAAATGATAGGTATCGTTTTAAATTGAGCCAACGATTTACTAAGAAAATAATAAGCCAGGGTCCGCGATCGACCTAGCATGATCGTCTAAGGGTTAAACAGCGTTTGTAGTACGGAGATTGTATGGTAAAGAATTGTTAGGCTTCCGCGAGGCTCTGATTTGCGCGCGTAAATTAGGTAAGTGCAATTCCTTTGCCAACTATAAGAAAGCACTCTGCAGCATAGCAGTCCTCGTTATTAGAAAATAAGTGAGAATGATTTTTGCGTGCGTGCGCGAACGTGCACAACAGCAACTTGTTGCACAAACAGACTCAAACTAGTGGTTGCGATCCGTGAAGGGAATCGTGTTCGGGTAAAACGCGAACGAAAAACGAAACAGTGGTACAAGCCTGAGCTATTTTACACCTAATCGAAATAATTGTCCCACTTTTCGTCTTGCTATACTTCGTTAGTTCTTCTTGCTTAAGTGCTATAAAATAATATTTGAAGGATAAAATGTAATGGAAATCTATACCTGAACAGTTAAAGCTCAAAGATAAATTTCTATAAAGTCAGTCCATGCTTGTACTACTAACTCTTGTGTTTGTTTGATCTGTTGTGAATCGAACAAACATTACTACTTGTCTAGGACGAGTCCAGAAATGCGTGGATAATTTTCTGCTTGTACAGCAACAAACACACGCGTTTCTATACAGACTCTGTGGCCCGTTTCTTCGAAACAACCGTGTAATCTTTTTCTACTCGTGCGAACTTTATTTGGTTCATAGACAATCTTCTATGCACGTGTTTAATTAACTCTTAATCTGTATTTGCATAGAGTATTTATCAGCGAATGTTAGTCTACACTGGACTTGCACGTTTTAGTCGTATTTATAGGAAACGTTTACGTCAACATTTCTCGATGTTGGAAGTATAATTTTTCAATCGTAATTGTGATCCGCGAATACCTCCGTATTAAGTTATACATAGTTGGGAATGATTATCGTTAGTCGTATAGCACAACTTTATGGATCGTTCTATGGACTAGGAGCTGCTTTTTTATGGAATGACGTATTCGTCTGATAGTTTTGTATCTCCTCGAGCACCACGTTCCACCCTACAATAACTCTCGTAGAACGAATCGTTTCTCTAGTCCTGGAATTTCCACTCCTCCTTCTCCTCGGACTGACACGCGAATTTCCGTAAAACTGATCTGAGCTGTCTAGTGCGAAAAGAAAAAATGAATCAAAAGTTCAAAAGAGCGTCCGAACGAACGAAATATGTATAATTCGTGCCAAACCCTCGAGTCTCCAACACACGACTCGGGCATACATTAAGTTACCTAAATCTCGTATAATAATCGTAATCGAATACCGTAAATTGTAATTAAGTGTCGTTGTTCTGTGTCGAAACGTTGTAGCATCGATGTCGACAACCGTCGAGGAGCTGTTAGGTTGTTGCATATGAATCGCATATGAAATTCGATTTTTTACAAAAGATTTGAACATCTGTACTTTTGTTGCATATTAAATTTATTTATCCAAGTAACCATCGACAGATTCGTTGCACTTTTGCGCGAGTGCATTTATTCCATTTTTGTTAAAACGTTCGTTTCTAGTCACGACGAAGTCAAAGGTCAACAAAAGTTGGGCGAAAAAAGTGTAATACGAATTATTATTCTGTAAGAACGCTTGCGCAGTCACATTAACATGTTGGTCGCCATGTCAGCCAGGAATGGGTGACGATACTTTTCAGTAATCGAATCAAAGAAATTAAACCTACTCGGACAGTATTTCCATCTAGACAGCATATGCATTTACAAGTTTATCGCATTTCCCATTACGAGCTGGGGATTATATAGAATCACCGGTGAATTTGATAAATATTCCATAATTTATCACATTTACCAACTTTAGTGGAGATTATGGATAATCTCCAGTTTATCACATTTACCGCAACGTATGTAATGTAATCTCTTTGATCGCACGTAACATATGCTACCACAATGACACGGTAACGTGGAGATAACTTATCGAGATCGGCTAATCGAACATTTCATATGCAACAACCTAATAGAATCGTATACTTCTTAAGCTAGTCAGAAAATGAGCGAACACGAGACAAGTATTTATTGTTGGAAGTACGTCGGTCATATTCTGTTCGGAAAGCTATATACGTCCACGATTTTTTATGACAGTAATAAACGTTCCGAAAAACTAATTCGCAGCTATAATAATGAACTATCGTCATTACACTATAGTGTCGCAGCATTTAATCGTCTATATTCAAGAGTACCGATGTACTTGTACGAGTGCAAAAGAAAAACAGTTTGAAGTCGTAGCTGTGTTTTGTTTCGAAACGCGTCGTTACTCGACGACAAAAATAATTCTATAGATTTTGTAAAAGAGATGAGAAAGTTGTCCTAAAACAATTCTATGAACGGGGTTACGCTTAGAAATCCTGTCCGTGAGATCTGGACGAAGAGAGTGCACAAAAAACCAATATTTTAAGGGATTCCACAGCTGTGGACATCAGAAGATGCGAAATTTTTTATTGTTTTAAACCAAGTACATATACATTTATTTTATTATTTATAAAATACGCCTCTAAGTATCCTACATATACTAATAATCCTAATAATCGTATTATTTGTCCGAGTATACACATGGAATTGGATGAAAAATATTCTTGCCAATTTCTACTTGAGAAAAATGTTTAAAAAAGTCTATTTGTTCAAACTTTCCATAGTAGTGTAATCCCTCGAAGCATTGCATTCTAGGCGTAATACACCTACAGCAACTAACAAAATTGCAGAGACATGACGTCGGTGTTTTAATAAGTGGACATTTTTTAAATTCATTACAAACTAGAAGATTAAATTTGCGAGAACAATACCTAACAAAAATGACACTTGCAAGGAAAATGTATCATGGAATACATAACACCTTACGTTCATTTATAGCAACGATATATTTAAACTGCTTAAAGGAAATAAATATGTGATACAATGTTTACAGTTTTACACTCTAGTAATGTTTGTCGTATTAAGATGATTGAAATTATAAGATGAATGTATTATAGAGAACGTTACATTTTATTTTAATTTATAGTGAAAATATACAAAGTATTTGAAGAAAACATAGGCGACACAATGTTTAACTCTATGTCGCACTCTACACGCCTATAAACTAAAAGTCCTAATCCACGATTCACATACACCTAATGACTAGTATACATATACATATACATGGTCTAGCCCTAAAATTGCCGAACTTTCGTTAAAATTCACTTTGTATGGTAATAACTAGGTATACATTTTTTTATCTTTATTTAAATTTATATTTATTTATCGTGTTTGTTGTCTTTTGGGAGTCTCACTCCGACGACACCCAGTTGTTTTCTTTCCAGTCTTCTTACTCCTCTCTCTTTTCCCCCCCTCTTTTTCTTCGCACGACCACCGTCGTTCGCTTGTCATCGTTGCTCATCGTCGCTCATCGTACTACGTTATCGACGTTCGGATGGAAGTCTTTCGAAGGCGCGAAACCATCTTTACTATAAATTACACTGGGACACTTATTTAAACAGCTATACTATTTTTATTATTTACAGACACGCTATTTTTCGTAACTTCATAAAGAAATAAAAAAATATAAGGAACAGGCAGTATCGACTTTTTCATTCGTACTACGTTTTATTCGAATACTTGTTAGTATGTTAACCATTTCTACTGGACAGTTAGTTTGCCCGATCCAACGTCCGTCTACCCACAGTTCACCTCTTATATGTACATACATGTCATATTACATACTTGACAAAATGGTTCGACAGAAATCCAGTTTTCCGGCGATAAAACCACTTACCAATTCCAATAACGGTCGCTAGTAAGTAAGTAAAATATACGTACGTGTACGTTGAAACGTGTTCCGGCTCCCAAGCGAACGTATCGTATTTCGATCGGTGTTGTGTACGAATCGTTCCCTTGGCAACGACTTCCAGCAACCTCACCTCAGTCTGAGTGCAACGTGCACGAAAATCTACAAGTGAAACCAGTGAGAGCTGTCAAAACTAGAGGAGTCCTCTGTTTAAAAAACGGCTCGATAAAAAGGAGATGTACACGTATACGTAGATATACACGTGTGTGTGTGGTATACAAAAAAAGAGTAAACATGATAGGTTCGAAGGCGACAGCTGCGTTGATGCGGTTGAAGGAGATGGATAGGAAGTACAACATTAAGTGCAACGAGAGCAAACGGGGACAGTGTAACGTGAGCACCGAAAGTTCCATCGAAGACACACCGAAGACACACCTTCGATTCGACTCGAAAATTTCCGACGACGAGAAATGTGGCATCGTTGAGACGTTTGTCGCCGCCGACGCTGGAGATAAAGCCAGGTCGAAGGTAGCGATAGATTTAACTGTTTGAACTCGAGAGTCGACTCTCGGTTTCGGTTACCAACGGATTTTACGCGGCAGCTCTAGTATCGACTGGGAGGCGACGAATTTGTTTATATTAGATTTCGTTGAACCTCGAAACAAAAATTTCACATTTCAGAGTTCCCCTAATTGTAAGTCTAAGATAGAAGTGAGGATGCCGAGTCTCGTCGGAAAAGGCGACGATGTCCCGAACAGTACAGCTGGATCCGGACCGAAGAATTCGTCTGAGGATTTTTGTACGATCAGCATTAAAACTTCTCTGGCGGACGAGGATACGGATGTTCAGTTGAAAGAAAGATATATCTCGACCGGAAAAAAATCACCCAGACCCGTCTCAAACCTAAACTCCACCTCGAGGGAATATAATTTTCATGCCGAGGACAAAGTTCAAGTCCAGACACCAGAATCTGTGAATCTTGCCAAAAACGAGCAATCTTCGATTGCTACTATTCTTTCCGAAACCTCGGATGGTTCTGAAATACAGTCAGTCATCGGTGAGTAAAAGTTGAAGGGAAATGTGAGATATTTGTAGAGACTTTTGCTCGGGAGTTGGCGAGCCACCTACAAGCTAGTGGGGACAGTGGCAAGGGCCAACTACCGACTGTATTATACCGCTCGCTCCGTCTAAACCTCCCCAGGGTTCCCCTTTTTTTTCGAGCAGTCACACTGCATCGTCATATTTATTTTCATTAAAAACGAACATTTATTTCGAACCAAGTATGTATAGATTCAATTGAATAAAGTTCAAGTATTTCCCTTATTTGAATGATACATGAAACGTTTATGGAGCGTTCAGTTATACAGGTCGAATTCTAGTTTCAGAGGCAATTGAGTCGGTGGACGTCGACTCAATGACAAGAAGAAGCCGCAGAAAGCCAAACACGTCACAAGAGCCTATGGTGCAAAACAGCATTAAAAAGTCGAACATTGGGGATGATGGAGTAACCATAGACCAAGTCCTCGGGACAAGCGACGAAAGGAGCGAGATCATCTCAGAGCTGTCCAAAGCAATGAACGAGGTCGGAGATTTATCAAAGGAGTCATCGAAGGAATACGAGAGCGACACGTTCGAAGAGGATTTCAGTTCCACGGCCTCGTTGAGTTCTATGGAGAACCGGTCGATGAAGGCATCAACGGAAAAGCCAGTCCGGATTACGATTAGGTCTGGTGTGAAGCAAATCATGATTACAAGCCACAAGCGAACCGAGAGTGTGCAGAAGACTGTGACTGACGATAGGTAATTCGAGTCGAGATTTTGGAAAATTACAGATACGCTATTCCCCCTTAACTTTCTTCACAAAAATGAACCACATCGATATTACTTAGAAAAACATTAATTAAATTGTGTCCCAAAGCCTCGGAGACGGTTCGTCCAAAGTGAAAGAGATCATCGAACTGGTCCCGCCGAAAATAATGCAGAACACGAGCGAGTGTGATATCGAGCTCGACGAGGAGCTATCGAATTACGTCAAGACGACGGAGTACGTCGACCAAGTAACGCCGATCACGCTCTTGAAAACATCGAAGCAGACAACGTCGACGCATCCGCGGAAGCAGCCGCGAAGGATTAAGAGACACCGGAAGTCGTCCAACGAAAACACGGACGAGTCACGGGAGAAGAGTGAATCTCCCGTGGTTTCTGTTCGCGAGAGTTTAACGAAACACAAGGAAAACAAAAACGAGGATAACGTGTTACGAGAAAACAACTTGTCAGAGATCGGGTAAGAAATACTCTGTGATAATAATTTGGTAGTTGGTAGAAAGGGGTTAATACTAACTATTATACAGGCTGTCCCAGAATTAGTGTAAAGAACCGGAAGTTGGAAATTAATTTTTTAAGAGTGTTTAAAGTAAAAGTATCTACTTTTATCTACTCATTTCTTCTGCTATTTAAACCATAATTCTGGGACACTTTTAGGAAAATCGCAGAGCAAAAGAACGAAAAAGAATTGGAAACATTGGTGAAAGCAAGCGATATCAAAACCATTGATATGGAGAGGGGGGCATCAGAGAATGATGTACGAAACGTGGAATCAAATACCATTTCCAGCAAGGTACTTTTGAGAGAAACTCCGAAAACTTCAGACGTCACATGCACATTGCGAGAACTGAACAGAGATGCGATTGACGCCATTATTAGGCGACGCAGGACCATTCGCGCACCGAGGAACGCTCATGATAAATCTAGAAATTGCCAAAAATGTGGGACCATAGTAAGGCTGCCATTGGCTGCGTATCAGACAGTTGAGAACGACGAGGCTGATGATAATGCGACTGGCTCTCTAGAAAATGTGAGAATAATAAATGTCAATGTTAAAATAATGCAATTTCAAGTTGAGATACTTTTGTATTTATATGTAGATTAGTCTATACAGGTAACGAGTGACCTTCCTTAAGACCAAGTTTTATTTTACGATCACCATTGTAAATTCCAATGTATTTTTAAGCAACAAATTCTTATTTTAATCGATAGAAATTTAAAATCCTCCAAAAATGATTCCACGTCTCACAATATTATTTTAGTTGAAGGAATCCAGTAAAGAGCAAAGGAGCAACAAGAGGAACAAAGTGAAAAGAGGATCCAAATCGTCGAAAGTCAGGAAACCGTCGGCGTCGAGCCGCGGGAAAGTGGAGGAAAAGCATTCGCGATTCGACTGCAGACAATCGCATCGTCTGCGAAAGCAAGCTGCTGCCCTGAGGCTGCAGCAAGAACGCGAGGACATCCGTAATTACTTGCTGGAACTGGAACGCACGCGATTAGAATTCGGCCCCGGAGATGCGATCGCGTCTTCCAAGCTGGCTTCTTTCAAACCGCTCGAGTTCCCAAAAATTGCAGCGTTCGTAAAACCTGGTACGTCGCATCACTGCTTTCACTCTTTTATTAACCCTTTGACTGCGACACTTATACTTCCCCAAAAATTAGGCTCGGAGAAATTTTGAAATTCGTCGAATCAATTTTTACAAAATATACGGTTCAATGAATAATCATTCGATATTCTTTGCGAACAGAATTGGCGGACGTCAGCTTAAAATCCCAATTCGAAGTTTCTGAACTGCAAGAGAGAATAACGACGATTAAACGGTGGCTGAGGGATCAATACGTCCTATATAGAGACTACAGCAGCCTAGCCCAAACGGCGAATGCAAAATACATTCCTGCGAGTTTGGAGGATGCGAAAAGGGTATTGGTTTTAATTGTAATTATTGTATTCAAGCTGACAGAAGTCTTCTCGTTCTTTATATTTGTTAATTAAGAGGAAGTGTTTATATAATTTTAATAGACAGTGTAAGACTTTTATATTTTCTGTAAGAAGCGTTCGGTCTACGTAGCGCTAGCTTTAGATATGTGTTTGCGTAACAGTTTTTCACGGTGCAATGTAGCGTAATGCGATTAAAAAGAAAAAAGGCAGAAGAAAGGGAATATCAAGCGGTAGGAAGACTAAACGTGCTCCGAACAATGGGAAGACAATCAGCAGCTGAATAAGGAAACGAACAGAGACAGAATTTTCGTCTAAGAATCCACTTCCGAGGAAGCTTTTCACTTGGTTAGCCTTTCGAAAGTTTTAACGAGACAATCCTGTTCGGTTTCAGACGATCCGCCAGCTACAGAAAGCGACGATTAAGACCAGGTGACCGACCACTTGTGCCGAGCTTTCGACAGAGAGACTCCGACACGTGCGACACGATTCCTCTACGTAACAAAAGTGAACGGTGTAAGTTGCAAAACGATGTACTTCCTTGATGTGATTATACCTTAACGCATCGCATCGATTCGTTGTTTTCACCCTTGTACCGTATGAAACGAGTTTAACGTAAAAATTAATCGTACGATTGTTTTGATTTCTCCTAAATAACTTAAAACTTTTAAATAAAAGCCGATTTCTTTTGTTAAATTTGAATAAAATAACGTAGTATTTGAAACTATTATTTCAAACGAATAGACATTATTTTTATTTTCGTACAACTTTATTGGAAAAAACGGCCCGAAATCAATTATTTGGAATAGGTCTTTCTTATACTCATTTCAAATAAAATTTGTTCAGGTCTGGTACCTCCCCCTTTTGCACGGGTGCGTGTCGAACGCGCACGTGCAGGAGACGTACGAATGAGGGACGCCGCGCCGCTCACTGGCGTTCCTTCATTGATGTGCTCGCCAGCAATGGTCCGCAGTTCCGAGCGAGCCTTTGCACTCTCGCGTCTGTGAAGTTTGTGCTCGTGAAATCTCGTTCAACCCTCGCTCCTCGCGCCTCGCGACTCGCTAGTTTTTACAGTGCCAGAAAGAAAAACTCTCCAAAGGAGACTCTCCTGTCCTTTCTAGGGGATTGGGGGACGTTCAGGATCAGACTCGATCCTCGGTGAGTCCGACTAATTGTTTGTGCTTTTGCTAGATAATTCAGTTGGCGAGTTTGTACCACCGTCGGCGAGTGCAATGCAATCGCGCACACCTAACCGGAGACATGCAAAATTTTGTTTGTACATTAGATGACGAATAACATGAAATTTATGTTAAATTTCAAGAACGTTAAGTAACGGTGAATTTTGTTTTTTATTTTTCTATTCATTCATTGCCAAATATTTCGTTTTTCAATTCAAATTATAAATTTTATACGCACAAAGACAAAATTGTCAACAGTGTAGACATAGAGAAAGAGAAAGACCTTATCCTTGAAGGAATCGAGGCCGAGACCTGAAGGTGACGTCGACGAATGGAAAAACAAGGCTCGGTTCCGAGATTTTCTAATATCCGTTCCCGTCAGCCCTAATGCGCCTTTCTCGATGCTCCGCGTCGCGTCGCGTCGGTCCGTCGCTCGTGTGAAATAGAACAGGAATTCCGTGAATCGCGAGAAAAAGCGGGGGTGGGGGCCACGACCCTAATGACGCTGGGCCGACAAAGCGAGAAACTTCCTCCCATACGGAATTCATAGTGATGATAATTAATAAGAGGAACGTATATCGCGAGATGCCTGAACCGTGGCTAATCCTCGCAGTTTTGAAATTAACGAGCCACCGTCTGCGTGTACGGCTCTTTGTTTCATTCTCGTGCTACCGTTTGATTGCCGATAGGAGCTGCCTCGTTTCACCTTTGAAACTTGCCACCAGTTATTTTTGTCACCGGTTGCACGCTTAAATGACGATTCGATGAACCCGTAATAATGAGATTCGTTGAGACCTTTCCATTGAAGGTTAACGGGGTCACAATCCATTCAGAGATCCAGTTTATCCTCGCGGGTAACGAGTTGGATTATTACGCTTCACCTTTACGCATTTATCGATCCTTTTGCTATCATTGAGTTGACATTAGCGTCCGTTGCTGTTTACTGACCCGTTCGTGTGCGTACTATCTCGCCATTAAGAACTTCCGATCGATCGCCTGTGAACTTGGTCAGTCCTTGTCCTCTTTGAACTACATGTACATGTATACAGAACGTTTAAAAGTTTCAGGTAAACAACTTGTATGGAGTAAATAATTTCGTTGCAAGTGAAGTGGTGGGGAAGATTTAACAAACAAATTAATTTCTTTAAATGGAAGATTTTTATTCTTAATACGATAGCACTCGTTTAGACAAATTCATCGACCTCTAATACAAGGTCCTTTGTATAAATGTTGTCATGTGTAATTTTTCTAAAAACGAATACTAAGGGGTTAATTCATATTTCAGTGTTTGGTCCCTGCACGGCTTTAAAATTGTTTGAAATTGAGCAATCAATCGCTACTATTATTATTATTATTATTATTAAGTAAAAACAAAAGCAGTTGTGCGTCAAGTTTAAACACAACGCTCTGTTACAAGCCGGAGGGACTCGGGCAGACAAACAAAACCAAAAGAAGCTTCATCTCCGCTTAATCCTCGCCTCGCTTGGCGACATTTGTACTCCTCCTTTATGTCACACGGAACAAAAAGTGCGCAGGTGAGCAGACGACCAAAGTATGGTAATGATTCCTCGAGCCGTCGACAACGCGGCAGACGCGACGCGACGCGACGCGACGCCGACGGCTCTTAATAAAAAGAGATTCCGCGAGAGCTTTTCCTGTTTTCTTTGTTTGTTCATTGATCGAACGCGGAACGTCAACAGCGATTGTTCGACGTTGTAAATCCTCGATTGCTCAACCAGCAGGTGAATCGATTCCGCAGTGCTGCAATGAATTTGTTTCATTTGCACTTGTGGCGATTTCTCCTCTGTTTGCCGGGATGCTTTCGTCCAATTAACCCCCGATACCTTTGATACGTCGCTATAAACACATGGAATTGTATAACGTTGCATTCACCGTTCTTCGCGATCCATTCGTTCCATTGTACCTTGAGTGATGACCCATGACTCTGTTGAATTGCTTCCGTTTAAGCACACGCTGAACGTTCCATAATATTAGAAATTATGCCCAATAGACTCTGTTGACACTCGGAACCAGAGATTACACGTAGGATTACACAAAATCATTCGCACAAAAAGTAAATGGGACTGTAACGGATTAAACGAGAAACAACGGCGAGAAGCACGCAATTATAGTGCAAAGTGAGAATGCATGTACATGTATACGCAGTCGAGTATCCTGGAGGCAGTCAATGGAACAAAGAGAAACTACCGGACACATAGGATATCTTGGGCAACTCGGTATTTCGTAATCCCGAACGCTGCAAACTGTATCGCTCGAGAGAAGTTTCATTCTCGATACAGCGCACCATGTTCCGATTAAGGCAAATTAACCGAACAAAGCTCGTAATTTGATTTCATAAAAAAATCTGCATGAAAAATGTGTTACCTGGCACCTGCACAATGAGGATAATTTGGTTTAGAGGGGGACATAATATGATGGACAAAAAATGATCTCGAGGTCGTATTTCACGAGAGTTGTTTATATCTTTTTTATTCTATATTCGAAATTTGTATCCAAACAATAATTTAATTTTAAATTTTGCCTTATGCTGTCTCTGGCCATGGTCGAAAAGGCTTCAATTTTGAAACAGTGTTGCTTCCAGCATGCGTTTCACGTTAATTCGTATCTCGCGTCCATCTCAACATTATTTCTTCTGGGCCGAGAGACGCCACGAAACTTGTGCTTCCCTTTTTCCTTATTGTTTGCCCCATTGTCTCTGGTTTCCTTTCTCTCGTCTTTTCGATGCATTTAAGCCCGAACCTTCCGTTTCCTTTCTCTTCCCCCCCATTTGTTCCTATTCGTTTTGCTTCTTTCTCGACTCCGTCTATTTATATCTGTCTCTGCTCCGGTCTCTCGCATCATCCTTGACTCGTATAGTATCGTAGCCCTTGTTTCTGTCCGAACCCGTTCCTTTCTGAGCGAACAAATTTGAAAGTTTCGTGATGCACGAACCCCGCTTGTCGAAAAATATTTATTTAAGACGTTTCGGACACGAGTCGTTCGATTTGGGTCGGAAGCCTAAACGCGTCGAACGCGTCGCGAGCTGGACACGTGCGCATCAGGTTGCATCCATGCATTTATCGTCCTTTGAGAAACCGAGGAGTCGTGTGGGCAGCAGTTGAGATGAAGTCACACGGCGGAGGGGAGTTCCGTGGACCAAGGTGATCCGGTGCGAAAGCGAGAGGAAGTCTGGATGGAAAGAATCAGCCAACGACTCCCTAAAGACAGAGAGTATTAAAAAGAGGAAACAGGAAAGACGATGCGCTAGCTAGGAACCAATATAAGCCTGCAAGCAGGAACGATGATTAAGATCGGGTCAGGAACACGTTTCTGCCGTACAAGGTGCTCTGGGAACCGTTCAAGCTGCTCACATTGGAAGCTACTCTTCGGTATACAGCCTGTTCTCTACTACAAATTAAATAGCTACTTTATTATCCGCAGCATTTCTGTGAAATACTGTCCGAATAAGTTTAGACCCAGCTTTTTGTTGGACGCTATCACGCGAGAGGCTGCGAATAACAATATTTTATAATTTACAACTAAATATCCAATTAATGGTTACTTTAAGTCACAGCATTTATCCTAATCGTCTTACTTTTGAACCGTCGCAACTACGTAGAAACGTGTATCGATATTGATCCCCGATTCTGTGGCTTCCCCTGGGGTTGAACGAAACGAGGCGGAAATTGCCAGAAAGTCATCGGCGATGAGTCAGTCGGGGGTCTGTTTTACGGGGAGAAGTGCGCGAGGGTGAACATAATGTCATCACCCGCATTAATTTACAACTCGCGAGGGTGAACGGCCGGTAAACACGCGCGAGTATCAAGTCTGGCATCGAGAAAAAATGCTCGCCAAAGCATCTGGAAACGATGACGTGTTTAACGCCTCGGTGTAAAAAGCGTTAGAGCTATGAATTTTTTTACCACGCTTAAAACCACAACACTCTCGATCGGTCGAGCATCGTTAAAGTAATCCCACCGAGTCATCCTTCCGCCATCGACTCATTTTTCTTCACCTCGCTGTGTCCAAGTATCTATACTGCACAACGCAACTATAGCACCACACGTATTTTTAACCCTTAAAACATGAAGAATAAAGAGTGTAAAACGTTAGTAGTAGGTTCCCCAGGATCGAACGAAGCAAACTGGAAATTGACGAAAAATGATAAAATAGCTTTCAGTGGAAGACTAGGAGTTTATCTCTTGGATTAAACAAATCCGATTATTTCAGATTTGCGTTAGATAGGCGTTTCAGAAATGCCGTAAAGTCACAAGGGAAACTTTGGACGGACGTGCAGTCGAAAACAGTCCAATGACAAATGAAACAACGAGTCGCGAGAAAAGCCCGAATCGTCTTGTTTGTAAACCGACTCGGTACTGTCATTTCTTCCTTTTGCACTTAACGAGATCTAAAAATAATACGCCACGCGAGGAAGGAAAGCGTGTCCTTGGCTCTTCGAAGAACCAAAGATACAATTTATAAACGTACACTATGAAGTATAACTACACAGCTAAAAAATGTTTAATGTTATTTAAAAATAATTACAATGCAACAATTGATTAATCGTCGATTCATTAATGGACTAATTGATTAAAATGTTCAACGGTGTACAGATAAATGCCTCTGAAACTACTTTACCGATTCGAACGATTAAGGCCTCGAATCGAACCTTGAAACTAGAATGGAGGTTGTTCACCCAGGCTTGGTTGCGTGGACGGAATAGGAATCAGAAAAATGATATGTTTAAATTCCTTGAATAGAGACTTGGAAGTCGATAATATTTGTAGCCCAGTTAAACTAAGGATATCGTTACAATGCACGCGATTACCGAACTTTATGATCTCCTATAGCCGTTCTCCAGATGCCAGCAACAACACGAGGACAGGGCAACGGTAATCTGGGCGAGCAAAGACCGCTTGGACGCTGCAGGTTGCATAACGGTTTCGCGCAGCATCCAGCTTACAGTATCCGATACCTGCAACGACAGAAAAATACATGGATACGTTGTCTGTGATGCACGGACATGTAGCCAGGCTTGACCCTCTCGAGCTCTGAATCGATACATTCTGCTCGATACAATTGGGAAATGACGCTTGTGGACTATTCGAGATCACCAACTAGCAGCAACGAAAAACGCTTAACCGTAGAATGGAAAGATCGAGCAAATTTTACTCGTTGCGTTACCTTTTGCTACAAATTCGCACTTTATCAAATATACAACTCGTTACTTACGATGGAAATCGTTTAAATGGTATATAATATTTGCGTTGCTAGGTGAATGTTGATTTCACTAACCCGTCTGGACGAGAGGACCACGTCGAATTCGCTTTTCCTTCGGGCCCAGTTACAGCATCGAATTCAGAAAGCGAACCGAAACGAGAGCGTGTCGACTCGCGGGGTTGTTTTTGCAATCGCGAAACCGGGAGTACCGGATTGGTATTGGTAGATGCACGAAGACAGATTGATTCGCTGCGAACGCGATTCCAGTGTTGCTTCGACCGATCGACACCGGTTAAATAGAATTCTATAATATTATTCTATACAGTGACTTGCAAACGGTTTCGGATCGATAGATTTCTTACCTTTTACTCCAAAACTGATATTTACATTAATTTTATCTAATAGGAGATCTATAAGGAGATATTTTTTTTTAATTAATTTGACAAATTTAAAGATTTCTCTGAATCTAATTTTCGCACATGTATATACACTCTTCGCAGTAAAATGATTAGTCGTAACAGTAATATCAATGAAAAGGTCAAGTAACTCGTAAAATCTAATGGATCATGCGACGAATCAAAGATGCCCGAGTTACAAAGAATCGGGGAAAAACGAATCCACGAAAAAAGGGACAAACCCATTCGCGCAAGAAAGATGCAAATAATTATTACGAAATGATACCGTTGCTTCAAGCTGCTTTGGATCGCGCAACACCAGATGCACCCACCGATGCATTACATCAGTTATTGCTGGTACAGCCGAGCGCGCAAAGATACGAAGTTAGCGCGTCGTGCGACTCGATAAATTCATCACGGATTCGCGGGTAGTTGAACCACGTGGAACGCCCGCGCCGTGACAGTTGATTAACGTGAGAAACGATCCCATCCACGCGAGAAACAAGGTTTAAAATTCCTTGGCTCTGTCGTTTCGTTTCGTTTCGTTTCCTCCGGATCACTGCTTCCCGTTCCTCCCTCTCAGCGATGTTTCAGCATTTTCATACCAAACAATTTTCGTCGAACCAATTTTCTTCTATCTGCTACCAAATTCGATTTACTGTGCAATATACATACATATATATATATTGCACATTTTATCTAATTGTAAGTAAATAAATGATGTGCGGACATAAGTTTCTCTACGAGATAGCGTTTGCGATAGAAGGCTTCTGTTGATTCTGTCAGCGTGTCCATTAAAAAAGCAGCTTGACGAACTTGCAAAACCCGGAAAAGGTGGATGACTCGAAACCAGTTCGTCGTACAGCGGTTCAACGCTTATCGATTATTTCATGCAATACGCCGCGCCGTGTCCTAGAGTTGCTAGCCGTCTGTCTGCTCTAATTGCGATCGATGCTTGCACTGGCGTTAATGATAGTTTTTTCGGACGATGCTTTCGTGTTTCGTTTCGGTGTTAGATAATCGAAACCTTCGCTAACTACCAACTACTCTTTAATAACCTCGGAATATTTCACCGAAGAATTTTCTAATAAAGTCGAAAGTTTCGGATTGCATTTTATTTTTATACGACGATGTCACTTTTCTTGAAAACGTTTCGCGGTAGTTTCCTTTCTATCGCGATATTGCTCAAGTTTCTTAGGAAAAAAGGTTGAAAAACTACGTTCTTTCCAGCCGTAGGCATCAACAAATGAAATTTTTTCTGATGTAACGACACATTACGAAACGATCCTGGCGAAGATAACCAGAAAACACACATGTGGGAGAATCAGGATATTATATTTTGCAAACTTTCCATTACAAATGTTCGTTTTATTCGTACTTGTATCTGAATGGAATATCAGGAAACTTTAACAAACACTTGATAAACACTAGCAAATGGTGTTGCAAGCGTGATACATATCAAGATAAAAGCAATTATTATATATGTGATGAACAAAACGAATGGTCTTCGAAATTTGAAAAGAATTGCGAAATTAGGTATTCTAATGCATGGTTTATGTTTTTCACGTTTGATCCAATATTTAGTAATCGAATAAGAATTTGTATGGCGCGGGCGGTGGGCTTAAACAACCTCGAAGGTGTAATATTTTATACGGAATATTTAGAATATATTTATGAGTATGTACATAAATTGTTTAGATAAATTAGCAATTTTTGTTAAAATTATTTGCTAGGAGTTGGAATGATTGGACACGGTTCTCTATCGTAGTTGTTGCAACTTGTTTTCCGATTATGTGCATTCATTTCTACGTGATTTCCTTTCGCTTGTAGAGTTCGGGCGAAAATGAGACTATAATAATTACACCAATAGTAAAAGTAACGCGTCCGCCTCGATTATTCGCGAAACATGAGACCCGCGATAAAGCCGCAAAGAGAAACTCTCCATTCACGATACGTGGCTCTTTTCTAACGCTGTAGATATAATGCAGGCGTCCTCGATTTTATGACGGGAGAACAATGCTGCGAATAAAAGTATGTATTTGCAATATTCTGCCAGGAGATCCCAGTAGACGATGAGGCACAATGACGATCTGTGCTTGGAAATATCTATTTACCGTCTAATTAGATAGATCCGCTTAATTAAGCGATCTAACCTAATTCTGTTCGAAAGAGAATCGTTTTGCCTCATAGTTAGAAAATAGAAAATAGAAAGCAATCGAATCAAAGATTCTTGGGGATTTATATTTCGCTAACAAAAGACTAGCAAAGGTGTTACAAGGTTCTGAAATAATATTATCGAATCGTTTCGCCTTACGCTTGCAGTAAGAAATAGATGATACGAATGCGATTGTTTACGTCTCGTTTACCCAGTAAACGTAATATAAACATTGGACACGCGATACGATGATGTTTCCAAATTAAATCTGACGATTTTGAAAAAAAATGTTTGTTTAGCAAATATTGGTATTCGGCCTCAGCGAGGGTCGCGAACAGAATAACACGGCCGAACATGTGAGACAATGCCTCCATCGTTTTACTTGGAAATCGCGAGACGGCTTATGTACACGCTACACCGAGCAGAAACTTCAGTCCGCGTTACATAAGAGAAAAGCCTGGCCCCAGTCTTCTCCTTCTTTCTCCCGTACCCGTACCCGTCGCTCAAAGTTGAATCGCTTGACCATAGGTGTCTAGACGTATTTGATTAAACCGTGCTCCCCGGCTTTTTTTTTGACTCGAACTCATTCTCAGCCGCGTCTAGCCATTTTGCTCCGTCGCGGCGGGACCTGGAGTGGAAAATTCGTCGGGAGCTGTTGATGCTCCCGGTTGAGGTTCGTCGAGCGTCGCTCTGTGTGACGGCAACCATATCACCTAAACGCTCCTTTCCTTTTCTCTTCCATCGCGGCACCGCCGCGGCCGTCACGCGACTTTAAATAAAATAATAAAAAAATTAAGTAAACCTAATAGTATATCGTATATCGTATATCGAATATCCTCCATGTTTGCTGGGATGAATACGGAAACGCGGCAGTCCGATGCGTGTCGAGCCGTCTAAACAGAGTGGCTCCACGTGCCCATGAACCCATCCTAATGTTACAACCTCACCTGACGAGTACGCGCAGGGTCTCTGGGCAAAGCCTCCGCCAAAGGGAACCGGTATTAAAGTCAATGAGAACTGGTTCGTGAAGAGAATATGATGTCACTTTCGTCGCTCTGGCTCGCGTCGAGGACACGAGAAAATAATAAAGAGGGATACGTACGGAGAATAATAATTTCGATTAGATGCGATCCCGGCAAGACGTCCACTGTCTTTTCCTGCGTTTCGAGCTGCTTGCATGACTTGAGCGTACTCTCGAGCTCCATTTTCCTTGGCCTTATTTCGTGCGGTCAATAAACAAGTGTATTTCTTTTTTCATGGGAAAGGGGGGTAAGGATAATCGCAGCATTCGAACGAGATTCTCCTGTGCTCCTATCGTTGCTTTTCTAACAAACTTGCCTGCTTGAAAATTCATTCGCAATTACGTCGAGTCCTTAGGTACCATTTAATGGATATCTCTTGTTATTTTGTACTTTCATTAATTAATTCGATAACTTTTTCTTATCGTTTCGGATGGGTATTGTTGAATAAAAAATCATTTATAATTTTTTTCTTAAGTCGAAGCGTTTATGCCTCATTGGCAATGAAACCTTTTTACTTTTTACGATCAATATCGACACGTTCTTGAAATAATTGGTTCTGGCGGAAACGTCTTTTTCCAAAAAGCTGGACTTGTATCGGTTGCATAATGGACGACTCGTACCGTTGTTCGGCACTAAAAGTGTCGAATAAACAAATCGAAGCCTCGTACGAGAGCATCGACAAATGTACATGCATTACCGTTTATTCTCACAAAGTCCTGACCAAACCGGTTACCGAATCTTTTTCTACCAGGAATGGATAGCGTGGTTCTCCTTTCTACGAATGAAAAGCCGAGTTTCTACGGGTTGATTATCAGCCGCGTGAATCGCTGCAGAGTTGTGGAAGCGGCGTGCTCTTCCGTGCCGAATCAGGATAGAGCCGATGCATATTTGAAAAACAAACGAAAGCGTTTACGTAACCGATTCCTTTTCGTTTTCCGTTGCCGTTCCTCGTTCAACGAACCGCGATAATAGACCACGACGCTTCGAGTTCGTTCACGTTTACGTACATATGTCATTAGCATTACGTTCTCATCGTATTTGTTTTGATCGAAATATCAACATTCAGAATGTAAACTACAGACTCGAGACTTTGAACACGTTGACCGCTGGCGCCGCGTCGGGGTCGGCGTCGGCGTCAGCGTCGTCCATACATGGCTGACAGGGTTATTGATTCAGGAATTGAGAAAATTAGTTATAAATGCCATGTGTTAAGTCGAATATGGATTTAACTATTAAAAGGTGAGGAATATAACGGTTAAACAAAATATGTAAGGTGGTGTCTAGGTTTAGATTTTTGTACGCCGAAATACATGATTTCAGAGGGAAGAAAAAGGGACAAGATGAGAGTCAGGAATAGAAGCGCTAAGATTCGAAGAGAAGAGAAGAGAAGAGAAGATTAAGAGTGACAAGTGTTTATTTCGTAGAGAGTCGTAAATGGAAAATTAATACTCGAGGCGGCAACAGAAACATAATCGTGGCAGGTTATATCGAGTCCCAGCTGTTCGGCTCCGTCGGCGTTGCCATAATCCATTCCCTGACTTTCCTCGTTGTACAGTTACTCTAGGCCTCTAGGGTGAAAGGTGAACCCTCTCCATTCCCTTCTCAACCGAACCAAGAGGAGAATCTGCTACTATAGTTGTCAGATGGCGATTACAACATCGAGACAGTATTCTTCGGTCAGCTTCGTGAACGAATCATTGAAAGAAATGATTAATTTTTGCAACTATTTGCCAAAATATTCACTTCCAAGACGTAAATCAACCTAAAAATATCGAAAGAATGGAAATCCAAAGGGATTTTCTGATATTTTTACAAATATACGGAGTAAAACATTCCACATAGATACATAAATCTGTATTCTCGACGATACCTTCACCCGATATTGCTTCACCCGGGTAAATAAAACTCTTTGGAACATGATTGGGTGGCCTCTGGAAAAATGCAACTAGGCAATGTCCCTGTTCGGATCTCCACTCGTTGTAGCGTTATTCGCGTAAGAACAATTCGATCGTGATTCAGAGCGGCGAGCGTGGGCGTACTGCGGATAATCGAATCGAGAAGGGATCGGAGTTGGAGGGCCGCACGAATCCCGAAGTGAAAGTCCCCGATCGACGCGACGCTCGAGTCGCGCCGCGATCACGGACACGATCGGGTCGTATCGCGTCCAACGCTGTTTACGATCGTTCATCTATTCCCATCGTCAATTGTGCTGGCAGTTTTTCAATCACCAAATTTTCGTGAAAAGTGTGTAGACTATTGTGCAGTGACAGAAAACGTGACCATTTGGATTAAGAATTCTTCGGTGATCTATGGATCCGAACGTTCGAGGTTCGATTATACGTGCATAATGCCATCCATAAGTCACCACATATTCGCTTGCTCCGCTTGGTAAATGCAAATTTCAGTACAGATACGATCCTTATACTTGACCCAATTAGTCGTTCCTTTTTTCAAAACGTGCGTTTTTTTAATGAACTTTACGAAAAAATACCAATCAAAATATTTCAATTCACCTTCTATGGAATTTCGTTATTTTTCGGAAAGAAACTTAATTTTAACAAATTTCGACACTTTATTTTTTCCCCCCAAAACGTGCATTTTCGAAAAATAATTCCTTTTCATTTTCTTTTTTGCAATTCACAAAAATTCTGCAAAAATTTGCAAAAATTTGCAAAAATTTACAAAAAGGTATTTAGTAGGGTACTATGAACTATGATATAAAAAAAATTTCAGCCAAATAAAAAATGGTCGGGTCCATAAGTGATCGAAATGGCTTGGAATCCCCCGTATACATATATATTTATTATTGGAATATTGATGCAAAACTGAATCATAAGGCCCAAATTACATATTTCACGGTATCGTCTCGTTCTTGGTACAAATCGGAAAGCACAACGCGATCCTACAAATGGCTTTTACATTTTAAAACAGAGTGGAAAGCAATTCTACCCGTTACTCCACCTTTTCCTACATTTCATTATTCCACGAAGATAAAAAGACTATTCGTGGAGGCGTACTGGGTCAGACATTGCACTCAACGTGATAAACAAAATTACTCCGCGCTGTCCACATTCTACTTACTCGTAAAAGAATTTGAAACAATTTTATCGAATGAAAGTTGCAAAAGTTCTGGCACTTGAAAGTTTACTCGATCGAAAAAAGTGTCCGTGTCGTAAGTAAAAACAATTTATTGTTAATTAAATCATCCATTAAATTATATTACGAAGTAAATAATTTATGTAATCTTAATGACATGAATCTGTTTAAACTTAAATAATTTAGATTTGTATTACAATATTTAAATAGAAATCTAAATTTTAAAATAAATATAAAGACAAAAGATTTGACCGATGGATTTTTATACCCAATAACAGAAAATTTTCAACCGTGGAAAGTTTCCATTCATTGAATCAACGATCGACGTTGTTGACTCTTTCCAAGGAAGAAGAACGCGAACGATTCGAAGGCACGTAGAAGCTGCGGACGACCGACGCTCGGTATTATTATTATTATTATTTCACTGTGTGAAAGGCATAACCTCGGTGTGCTCGTGCGCGCAATAACGGAAATATTAATGCACGGAGCTCGGCTCGAACTTTCGACCAGACGCTGCGCCGCGCCGTAACGAGCCACGAATCGATCGTGCCTGTTCTCCGTGTCCTGTTCGCTTCGATCCGCCATGCGTGAAGGCTCTCCAACGACTTACGGTACAATTCTAGCGTTATTTCGTACGCTAATAACCACCGTCTGCTTCTTTTTCTCGGCTCCCTCGCCTGGGAATAAACACTTCTTTATCCCTTCATTTCGGAATCCATCGCTTGTTCCTAGAGCGAGGACATTCCCCCTCGTAAATCAATTAAATTAATAATACATTTTTTGTTGTTGTTTTTGTACAGGTAACCGCCGTTTATCGCGACCCCGGCGAGCGCTGATTCGTTATATCGCGATCTTTCTTTTTTCCTATGGTTGTACTCGCCCGTTTTCGAAAATATCTACGTTATTTCTGCAAAAAAAATTGTTTTCGAGCTCATACTCTTCAAAATTTTAATCATTCTGTAATCGTTATTTCACCATTTCCATTAAATTGGCCAACTTTTATGAATTACTCGTACTCGAGGTTGGGCGAAGGTCGTAGCGCTAGAGGTCGTTGAATTTGTCTCGATCTTCTCGGCAAATTACATCGCGATGATAAAAATCCTGTTTGAAAAAACTTCAACAACCTTAAAATTATGAAGAGTGTATAACCTCGAAAAAAAATTTGTTTTTGCCACCGGGAGAAAATTATTATAGTTTCAAAATTAACAAAATATCTATAGCTGACACTTGCAAATACAACGCAGTTGTTATTTATATTTACAACAAATATTTTCAAACAACACCAGTGTAACGAAATCGTTCAAGTATTAGTCCAATTTTTTGCGGTGTTCAAGTACTGGGTATTTTATCTTACGACTAGGCTCATCCATTAGGTCACTGGCGCGCAAATCGTACCATGTCGCGTAATCGTTTACGATCGCGATTTATTAATCGCGTAATAGCTGGTCAAACCGGAATCGAGACTTGTTTTATCGTACAAAAATGTCTATAGAATCCTTACGTAAAAAATAACATCAATCATGCTCGTAACCATCCAACATTTTTTTAAAACGTTTTCAATCTCTATGCGGATCCTGTTTTAAGTAATTTTATTATTTTAACGAATACATGTTTATTAGTAAAATATGATTTTATTATTAATCGAGTTTATTTACGAACTAGATTTAGTATGCATTTTTAATTATGTATGGTCTATTCGTTCTAAGCTTTTTAGTTATTGGATTAATAATTATATAGGATGTTTTATTTCAATCAGAATGGTTATTCGTCGGAATAAATAACCACGTATTATAATGTCAATAAATTTGTCTAAACAAATGCCATTATATTATGGACAAAAATATGTAAGATTCTATTTAAAAAATTTCATTTGTTTTTCAAATCTCCCTGGCCACTTGACTTACAATAAAATTATTTATACCGTATAATGACTTGAGTTTATGACGAAAGTGTGCTACAATATATGAAAACTGCAAACTGCAAACTGCAAGCTTTTGCAACTATATCTGTGTCGCTTCTGTGTGTGACGAGCTGGCTTGCCAGACAGCCAGTTTCGCCCAAGTAAACCGTTCCTCCCGTTTCCTCTTTCGCTCTGTCGTAGCCAGTTGTCGACCCAAACGTATACATATGTATGCATTACGCTTCTATCGACGTTCGATATCGATCGAACCAGTGCAGCCAACTCTTTTTAATAGACTAAAAACTATGTAGTTTCCGGTCTGACGCGGCAACTGCCTCTTTCAAGCGGGTAAGAGTACTAGGAGTCTTGTGAAGAAAAGAGAGTTGATCGTAGAACTGCGTACGTGCCGAGCACGTGTGTACGAGGGATTAGTTGAATACTTGGTTTATTTTTGTGTTTCTTTTTTTATTTTATACGTACTAGAAAAGTGCTTTATTATTTTGTTGTAATAAACACTAAGTTGCCTTGAAGGTATTTTTTGTTCTGTATAGGGGTAAATGTAATGTTTTCGTAATCGAATCACATGGAACTGAACTAAACGTTGTCGATTCGTTTCAACATCATCAACTAACGGTTCGTTGGTCCCCGTTTGCGAATCTTTCCTTCTCTTCTTCGCAACGATTCACTCGGATCCGGTCGAGTCACTGTGATTTTTCTTCCAGGGGACGATTAAAAGTCCTGTCGTAGTCTGTCTACGCTAAAAAAGGAGACGTCTACGTTGAATGTATATTACACTGTAATCTATGTATGTTTACATGTATAACGCTAACGGGAATGCATCATGCGTCGCGGCCCCGTAATCGTAAACCGCGGACTCGCCGATATAACCGTGCAATTTAACGGCGCCTGGGAAACCGCTTTCAGCACGCGCACGCCACCTAATTATTAGGAGCAACAGGTTACCAGCGTAAACGATACGCACGCTTCTTTTTACTCCCGACAACACACACCATTTTCTCTTTGGCTGTCTATTTCACATGTTTGTATTATGCGGTACAAACTCGCCCGACTAGAACGAGGCCAAGTCCCTTTTTCTTTTTACTATAATTACTTGCTATTTTTCTGTTAGTTAACTAGATCTTCTTTATATTATACGGGCTGTTCTGTAATCGGTGGTACAAGCGAAGGTTCTTATTAATATAATTACTTTTATTACCTCTTCGCTAGGAAAAATATTATAAATAATTGAGTAGTTTTAAGAAAGAATTCGATGACGTCGATGTACATGAGTAAAACAGAGTTGCTCGGTACTTGTAGCGTTAATTTCGAGAAGTTGGTGGACAAAAATAGAATAATTTCGTATAAATTCGGTTTTCCAGAACGATAGTTGTATCGACGAGGAAGCGTTCTCGAGATACGGCCAATAAAAGACAATGGCGAGGCAGCAGACAGCCGACCGGAACATTCCTCATTTACGGGACATCTTCGGATTCGGTGGCAAATGGGAGAACAGCCGAGTACAGGCCGAGGAGAAGGCGCCAGGCCACGACAGCGCTGTGTCCGTTGGCTCGACGTCAGGTGAAGAGGAAAGCCCTAAAAACAGCAAGAAGAAGAAGTCACGTCGTCGCGACAACAGCAAAACTTTAACCGAGAGCGACGTAAAACATCTGGAGAGACACCTGTCCATGAAGAAAACCATCCGTAAGAAGATCATGCGCGATTTACAGCAGGCGTTCGTCGAGGACCCGAATGAGTTTCGAGTGGACGACATACCCCCGGAACAGCTCAAGGCAGAGATCAATATTCAGAGCCTGAGCTTCGGTACACCATCGCAGAAACAGGGACGCACGCGTGGTAACGCCGAGAACACCTTTCTGGACATGTTGCGCGCTGGAGGCGGAGGTAATTACCTAATTAACTAATTACCAAATCATCAAGCTCGAGTAGATTTTTCAGGTTTCGATCAAAGAAATCCTCATTCTTCTCTTACGGATTATTCAACCTTGTTTAAGGTCGAATAAGTAACACCAACCAACTGCCATTTCTGATCATAAGAAAAATTCCACGTATTGTCACACAACGAAAATTTGAATTTTTCCTGAAATACAGTTCATGGGGATCTAATCACAGGTTATTCGCTATTCCACCGTCGGTTGTCTCTGTCCGAGTTAGTGTTTGTAGTAGTGCTGAATCAGCAGCACTATAATTGTTCGTAATTAACCTTTATTATTCATTAAATTCATTGCAATCATATACATATTTCCATATTAGACGAGCATATAGGCAAGCTAATGAACACACTAATTTTTCTCATACATTCACATTTCTTACTTTTCTCTGCATACTTATACAATTTTACATCGTAATTATTATAATTCAGCATTCAATTATTGATTTTTACACTAATAATTGACTGATACCAAGTTTTTTAAATACATTAAAATACCCAAAAATGTGGCGCCATCTCTCGGTAAACTGCTCAAGTTTGTCGTGAAATAGTTCCCACATCGCGCCGTTAGATGGCGAAAAAAACTTGAAATTATTGAAAACAAAAATTCTCTACTTTCCTCTGCATGTAAATGTAATTTTAGATTCTTACTACCCTAATTCAACTAATATTTGTCGGTTAGTACATTAGTAATAGTCTAATGCTTAGTTTTTAAATAAATAGAGATACCTAAAAATGTGGCGCCATCTAGCGGTGCTATGCGGAAACTATTTCACGACAAACTTGGGCAATTTCGTGAGAGATGGCGCCACATTTTTCGGTATTTTTTCTTATTTAAAAACTAAGCATTAGACTATTATTAATGTACTAACCGAATGTTGAATTATATAATTATAATTGCGATGAAATATTATATGAATATGCAGGAAAAAGTAAAACAATATGAATATGTGTGAAGAAATTTCTTTCAATGGAAAACATTGGTTATGTTTACAACTCTCTTCTGATTGCATACGTGTCTCAGATTTGGACAAGAACGCAACGGATGGAGACAGAGATTCTGGGCATGGTGGTTCGCCAACGAGGGAGACACCCAATGCACAAGACACCGATGAAGAATCCAGTTACCCCTACGACACACCAGTTGCAACACCGTCCAAGAAGAGCGGCAACTTCTGGAGACGTTTTACCATGAAGAACCGCAACAAGCGGTAAATTACTTCACGCTGACTCTGCGACGTACTGATTACTCATTTTCATTTCTCTAACTGTACCAACTTAGTTATTCGAGCAGAGCTTGCAACTGTGATATATGTAAAAGAGGAAACAAAGTTCTCCCGCGTGAAAAAGCACACTTCCCGATCTTTCTTTTTAAGGTAAAATACCTAGTACTTAAACACTACAAAAAATGGACCAATACTTGAACAATCTAGTTACACTGGTATTATTTGAAAATGTTTGTTATATATATATAAATAATAACTCCATTTAAACATTCATTAATGCTTTTGCAACATTCAGTTGCCAAAGTCAAAGACAATATACTTTGAAATGTGTTCAATTACTGGGTATTTTATTTTATATCGATTTCAAGGAGTTTCCGGACTTGTCTGCAAAATAACAAAGACCAACGATAAAATGAGAAACCAAATTTTTATAAAAAACAATGAGCGTCATCTCATCTCGCATTACATATCACGGCGATATTTTTGGAATTATTTTCGAGGGTGTTTTTTAGAATTCTTTTGAATTCTTTCAAGAGGTTTTTCCGACGAAAATATTTGTAAATAATTACCGCGCGATGTTGCGGAGACTCCTTAAAGATTTTCTGGTCTCACAATGTTAAACGGAACTCTTGGTGTGTACTTAAATAATAACTAAGAAGCGCAGCGAAATACTTAGAATGTAAGTGTAGTAAATTTGATTTTCCGTTTCTTTTTTTTTTTTTGTAACTTTAATGATAAGGACGAAGAAAACCAGGTGAAGTATGGTAGTCACATGAAACATTAAGTGTGCACAACTATTTCATCATACCTGTACGTTATTAGTATTAGCTAGTCAGCCAAGCAGGTTTTACAGATTTTTAAATGCCTCATCCTGTATGAAGATCAACATCAAGAAACTACAAAAGATACTCTATGATCGAGATTCTACTGTATTATTATATTTTTCTTTTCTGGCACTTGAAATATTTATGACTAATCTTACAATTAATGTAAATCGATGAAATTATTATTAAAAATACAATTATCCGCTTGCCGTGTTAAACGAGAGATCGTGAATGTAAAAAATAACAATCTTTTTATACTTGGAAGTAATCTTGGTTTTTTTATGCAACCTATTCGCTGAACAAATATCTGGATAATCACAATTTCAGGATACTGCGTATCGTAAAGGTTGATATTTATTGTGCACGACGTCGGTATGAAATTCCATTGTTCCTATCGTTCTAAGGCGTCTCGTACTTTCAGAATCAGCCGCGTTTATTCTTAAACGAAACGTAATCACCCTGTTACAATTAACAATAATCACTTACCTGATGTATCAATGATGAATCTGATGTAAGCTATGTTAATTGTAAATACTAGAAAATCATAATGATGTAAAGGTAACGATTAAATAAAAGTTCTCTTCGAACGTTACAACGTTCAAAAAAAAAAAAATGTTTATTGCTGCCGCAAGTTTTTTAATCGTGTAACTACTATCACTACTACGGAAACAGGTGGTTCTTCCACCTGAAATAATAAAGGTAACTATTAAAGTTCGATTCAAACTTTATAACATTCAAAAATAAAGAAGCCTTTATTAAAACATTGTATTGATGTAACAAATGGAGCGAGTATCCGCTTAAAGTACAAAATTCTGTAGAAAAATAGGTTCCCTCATTTCATTATTTATATATATAATGAACTCAACGATAGATCTTTCATTGATTTGTGAATTTGGGTGGTCGCTTCTCAACGAACGCCGTCATTCCCTCCTTCCTGTCACTCTGAAAATTAAGTATCATATCGTATACTTTTTGTAAATGCTATTTATATATACTATGCTTTTTTTTTAGCAAACTTCTCACCGTTGCGAATGTACCATGAAACATCCTTTTTTCAAAATGAAGCCCTTCCTTCAAAGTGGTCTCATAAGCTGCGAAAAAATTGTTAAAAAGATTCCAGAGATAAAATAAACAAAGTAACTCTTTAAAACATTATAAACTAATGAAAATGACAATCTAAATAAAATTTTGTTGTAAACCAGTGAAAACTTGAACGTTATTACCCGTATGAACGGATTCTTTCGCCATGGCAACGATCAATTGCGAGTGAGAGGCAATTTTTTCACCCAATTTAACGGCCTCTGCAACGAGCTTGTCTGCTGGGACGACTTTGCTAACCAATCCTGTAGCCATAAAAAAACACTTTAGAGGTAAAACAAAACAGTTAAAACACAAAGTTTTTTCTGCTGTTAAATTAACGAACCACTTTTTTCTGCCTCCTCAGCAGTGATCTGGTTCCCTGTAAGTACCATTTCCATTGCCTTGCTCTTGCCAACGACTCTAGTCAATCTTTGAGTGCCACCAGCACCAGGGATTGTTCCGATGCAGATTTCTGGTTGTCCAAATTTTGCTTTATCCCCGGCATAGATGATGTCGCACATCATTGCCAATTCGCAACCTCCACCTAACTAGATGTAACAAGAATTCATAATCTTGGCATCTTACTGCTTCTAGTTTCTTGGAATAGAGATTAGTTTAATTTCTTAGCAGAATTTCATATTTTGCAACTTACAGCATAGCCATTCACAGCAGCAATCACAGGTTTCATTCTTCTAGAAACACTGTCCCAATGACTTAAGAAATTACTTTTTACGTTGTCCGAGTAAGTTTTATTCTGCATTTCCTTGATGTCGGCACCTGAAAGAACAAATTAAGTCAAGTTTGACTTAGGAAAAAAACTTAATTTAGATGCAGAGACGTACCAGCTGCAAATGCTTTTTCACCACCAGTAAGTACAATAGCACCGATGCTTTCATTCACATCGAGCCTGCTCACTGCATCATTTAATTCAGTCATCAATTTGTCGCAAAGAGCATTAAGTGCTTTTGGTCGGTTTAAGGTAACCAAACCCACATTTTTCTTCTCTCCTGTGATTTCAACTTTGATCATTTCGTAATTGGGTACTTGACCTGTATGAAATAAGTTTTTACAATCAACAATAATGCAAAGCTTTTTTTACCATACCATGATTTTGAAGAAGTGCATGAAAAAGTGATTATGTGGAATTTTGTGAGATTGTTTGAAAATCTCCTACATTTTCATCTGACAAATACAATTAACGTATTTTCTGGCACTAAAATCTAATGAATTTTAAAATTCATAGAATATTCTGTAATTTTGTTTAATAATAAAATCATAGGAGAATTTCTCTCATTCGCTCTATGAAGATGCTAGAATTACTCTTTATTTAAGGATTTTTCTACATCACAGGTAGTTGACCTTGCACTGTGACCTAAGACAAGCGGGTACTTACAGCAATAATATTTAACATTACACCCAAAATGTGGCAATCTTCGACTTATTTGTAAAGTCCTGGGGACCAGAATTTGACCAATACGAGTAGTTGCCATGATATCTATTTAAGTAGTTATTGACTTAAAAAACGTGAACTAGTACCGGCGCAAGCTCTCGGAAGATCGTACTAGATATTCACTAATTTTCACCAATGTTCACGACTGATAAGACTGGTGTGCCACGTTGCCCCCTAATCTATTCAATCTGTGCGCCAACGTACAAAGGACACAGTGATACATGAGCATACACGAACGAGACTTTCTTTACACGATGACCAGCATCAGGCAGTTGGAATCAGTGGCGCACATAAAAATCATGAAACCCTGTCACTGCTCGAAGCAGCTTAAAGTCAAGAATTCAGTATTTCAGGTAGATAGCATCGAAAGTATCAAAAGATTTAACACTAAACCTACCAAGACCGGTCAAAAAATGCTAGCACTAAACTATATATAGTTCAATACATGCTATACAGGGTGTTCCTTAATATGACGCTTTTTAGCCTTCAGTATTGTATTAGGGGAGTCGAGAAGTAATGTCGTTTCTTTTACATTTCAAATTCAAACAAATACATTTTTAATAAGTTTCGGTTTTTAATTAATTATCAAATCACTCTCGTTATCAACAGCCTTTTGTTATCTAGTGTGCAAACTTTCAATACCAGATCGATAAAAATGAATGAGCTGATGAATGATAAACAAGTATTTAAAATTGCTGAAACGACATTACTTTCCAGTCCACCTAATATAATACTAATTTTATCGAAATAAAAAATATTGTTAAATTGTATTACATGTTCAATCACTACAAAATATAAATTCTACATATATTCAACATTGACTGTAGCATTGACTGACACATTTCCCTTCAATTTCCCTTCATTTTCTGTGACATTTCCCTTTTAACTTCCCTTAAATTCCCCATCATTTCCTGGCACATTTATCTTTAATTTCCCTTTATTTTTTGTGACATATCCCTTTATTTTCCTTTTTTATTCTCATACACTTCCTGCTACACTTCCAATTAACTTTCTCTCATTTCCTGACATATTTCCCTTTAATTTCCCCTTACCTTCTGGCACATTTACCTTTAATTTCCCTTCATTTCTTGGTACACTGACCTTTAAGTTTTACACTGCTCAATTTGCAACATTATTGAACTTTTAAGAGGAGAGAAGTTGTGCTACCTCTTCGCATATCATGTTCTGATACCAGGAGTAAAAATCCGACATTTCCCATCACAATTTTGAGAGGAGCGATTTGCAACATTGTTGAAGTCTGGAGAGGAGCTATTTGCAACATTGTCGACATTGCAACATTTTCGAAGCTTCGCGAGGAACGATTTGCAACATTGCTGACATTGTAACATTGTTGAAGTTTGGAGAGGGGCGATTTGCAACTTTGTTTACTTTGCAACAT